>NW_028301606.1:1515151-1818181 GCF_987345545.1 Pholcus phalangioides
TTAATATGCAATCAACAATACACCGATTCATGTCACAATCATTCATGTCACATGTCGAAGGTAAACTGCAATAACCTTAAAATGTCACACTGAGCGTCAAGATACAATCAACCAAGAATTGATATGAAATCAATGATACTGGATAAACAACAACAATACTGTATAAACAACAACAATGCATACAACAACAAAATACATGGATATACGATCAACAAATCAACAATGCATACAACAACAATACATTGATATGCAATCAACAATACATTGATATGCAATCAACAATACATTGATATGCAATCAACAATACATTGATATGCAATCAACAATACAAATACAAATACAAATACAACGCCACAACAGGCAAATTGCCCAACGAGGTGGCTGACTTAAGAACATCATGGATCCCCGAGCCCCTACTGCTACACCCCACATGCACCCCCCCCCCGGAACCCCCCAACGAATCGGTACATGCGGGAATGTGCGTGTACGTGTAGTGCAACCTGACGTAAAGTTTGTTTCTATGTAATGCTTTGTTATGTGTAGTGCTGTCATCTGCCCCCAGTTGACATATCAATACATTGATATGCAATCAACAATACATTGATATGCAATCAACAATACATTGAATCATGTCACAAGGAAACTTTTCGAAAAAAAAACTGCAGTAACCTTAAAATGCTACACTGAGTGTCAAGAGACAATCAACCAGGAATTGATATGAAATCAATGATACTGGATATACAACAACAATACATGGATATACGATCAACAAATCAACAATACATACAACAACAATGCATTGATATGCAATCAACCATACACTGATTCATGTCGCAAGAAACTTTCCGAAGGTAAACTGCAATAATACACTGAATGTGCATCACAGCTTACTAAATTAGCAACTACTCTCGATAAAATCCCATCCCTAAAATATCTCGCGGCACGCTTGACCAATCTCACGGCACTCTGAGTTGCCACGGCACATTGTGGCACTTTCATCTTGAGAATCGAGGCATAAAAAAAAAGGAATAAATATCTAGGAATTCCTAAGAGAAGTTGGAAAAAATATCAGATATCTCTCTCCTAATGCTGTTTGTTATACCATGGGCATGACCCGCGACATTTCTTAAGGAGTAACTTTTCCACCATTTTTCCTCTCTTAATATTTCTTTCTTTTTTCGAGATTCTCACCTTATCTTTCTTCAGTCTGTCAAAGTCATTTTTTTTCTATTATTATTCTTTTCTTCTGTATTTCTTCTGAGACGTTTTCTTGTTTCTGCATCAACGAATCCATATGAAGACAGGCTTCTTCTTTTCCTTAAAAAAAATGCATTTTTTTTTTCCTTAGAGCTTTATACTTGATATATCATAAGGAAAAGAAAATTCCAGAAAGATTTCTTCACGGTCCTCTTCATTTATTTATCTCGTTTCTTGTATATTTTTCGGTTTTTGATGCATCGAGATATGAAAAGTCATCTCAAAAGGATGGAAAAAAACTCGTTGAAATTGACTAAAAAAAAATAACAATAATAACAACATCGCGATATTATTTTTTCTTTATCCATGTGACTTACTAGTATCTCCATGTTTTTTAGAAAAATATGGAAATAGTTTTCACTATTACAGGTATTATTATTACTTCACTTGGAAAAATGTGATTGATTCGTTTCGATGTGCAGATAAGTAATCAATATACGAGTGTAATGTTTGTCAACATTCAGATGATGATTTATCTGCTGAAATCATTTCGATCATTATTGCGCATTTTAATTTTCGTTTTATTTATTTATTTTATAGATTATTAGATACATTATGTGTAATTGGATGCTTTTTTGCTGAGAAATGATCAAAAACATTTTTATCAATTTACTTTGATTGGATGTCCGGTTTCGAATCCTTGACCTGTCGAATTAAGAGTGGATTCACGTATAGGAAGTTATTTGAAATTTCTTCTTTGAATCAATTTTTGAATAAAATGTGTGAATCTCATATATTCGATACAGACCACCTCTCTTATCTCACTCTGATCAATTTTATCCCGCTCTGATAATCGCTATCATATTCACTTTCTTAACTTCACAATTTCTCTTATCCCACTCTAATAATTCGTACAGCTTGCTTATTCCACTTTGGCTTCACTTATCCTTCTGTATTTTCAGTTTTAAACACAGTTATTTCACTTTGACAACGGTTATAACTTTCTTAGTTAACTTCACAATGATCACTCTATCACTTTCTAATTCAGTTTTGACGGGAGACATACGCAAGAGAGAGAAGAAGGGCGTAAGAGAGGTTCCACAAAAACTTAAGTATTGCAAAAAAAACCATTTATTTGCTGTTTCAATCCATTCCGATTAATTTAAAACAGTTTTCGAAAGCAATTAAGTCAGAATTATTTTTTCTGGGAAGAGAATACCCGCGTTCCCTCCCAATTTCCAATCAACGAGTGTGGCTCAATTCAAATGCTTCAAATCCAGGCCTCCCAGCTGTACCAGTATGACAGCATTCCTATCTAAGGGTGCGATTATAGTGCACACGTGTTTCCGCTTCTGGAAACCCGCGTCGTCTCCGATTGGTTAAAAACCCGAATTTCAAGCTAAAAAAGAAAAAAAGAAAAGTTCAAATTCGAGTTTTTAATCAATCGGAAACACGCGTGCACAATAATCGCACCCTAATACTGTCATATATATACAGGGGGATTCTAAATTCTGAACTTTAAGATGTGACTCATAAACAAGCATTTTTGTTCATGGAATGTGCATTTGAATCGCAATAGCAAAGGTAGTAAAGGATGTTTTTGGAGAGTGCACAACAACGCTTCACCAAAAGAAAATATCATATTTTACCAATGGATTTGTTACGGTATCTGCTATCAACCATTCGAGGGTGCATATGCACCTTCGGATTGGATTGGAGTCTGTTTTTATTTGGTGCAAGGACCCTCAAGATTATGCTGCGCCGAACAATGATCAAGCGGTATAATGACTTGTGGTTGAATTTGCGTTACCTAGGTAGCATCATGAGAATGCCTATTAGTTAAATGCCTATTATAACCGTTAGTTTATTAATCGAAACTCGAAACTACCCTACACCAGCGGTTCTCAACCTTTTTTGACTCGCGGAGCCCTGTTTGACTCGAGGAGCCCTTTTTTGTTCATAATTTTTATGGCAGAATGATGTAGACCTCCCTTATTTACTTATCCATCAAATTTACTGATTCATTTTATTTTCCTCGATTTGCTGCGGAGCCCCAAGGGCTCCGTTTGAGAACCGCTGCCCTACACCCTTGAATGGTTGATTGGACTTATTGCAGCAAATCTGCCAGATAAATATGGCATTTGCTTTTGCTGAAGCGCTGTCGTGCACGCTCCAAAAACGCCCTCTACCACCTTTGCTATTGCGATTCGACCGCACAGTCTATGACCAAAAATGTTTGTTCAAGAGTATTATCTCACCTCTTATGTCATGTGAATTTAGAATCACTCTGTATATACATCACAGAATTAAATAGAAGGGCTATCATAGCTGGAGCCAAGATTTTTTAAGTATCCTATCAGAACAAATTTTCAAGTGGAATGCAGTGGATCCCGCTTATAGCGTTTTCTTAAAAAATCGACAAGAAAAAACGTTGTATGCGGAAAAACGCTTTAAACAGGAAATCTTAACGAGAATTACTTAAAGTTGCCACTACGAAACTAAGTCGTACTGAGCGGGAAACGTTTTAAGCGGGGACGTTATAAGCGGGATCGACTGCATATATGACCGTGGGGATCGGGGGAAGGGGGAGGTATAATTTGGATAACAGTGGCAAAAGCGTGATCAGAGTGAGATAATATATATATACATTTGGAATATCCATAAGTCATTTCATTCTAAGGTAACGTTTTTTTGTATCTTTTGTCAATCCAAAAGGTCATTTTTATTCCTCACGGAAACTAATTTGACTACAACCAGTCGCGTTCGTTTATTACTTGATGGCGGAGTCAGATATCGATTTGTCTACACTCTGCAGTATTTCTTCCAGAATTTCGCGATTCGAATCACCGTCTCGTTGAACCGAAACTTCGGCTGTTCTTGGAAAAGATGAAATCATGATCATCTCCACCAGATTCCATGATGTAAAGTGTACCAGTAGTGATTGTATCTCGAAAGTGTTTCAAACAAGCCCGCATTAAACTAAAGGCTTTAGTAATTCTTAAAAATGCTCAAAATTCACGAATTCGTACAGGACTCGAATCCAAAACAAGAACTCAACCCCAAGGAAGAATCGACAGTAAAAATTATTCAAATTTCGCGTATGAAACTGTCAAAGATGAATGATGACTGGTTATTGTGAAATTTATATTTCTAGGAATAAAATGGCCTCAACCACACTACAGAGGGCGATTCTCTGAATTGTTGACGTGCATATTTATATCAGAATCATCCCCAATCCCGATTGTGAATTTCGGTGGATACTTCTCCGAAAATCGATAAAGTCAAGTAAAGTTAGTATTCAATACGGAAAAAAATAACATGATCAAATAGTATACATGTCCTCAGTTACGTGATTTTTTCGGACACTTCGAATGGAAAAACATTATTTTCGACTCGAATAGAAAAACTAAAATGTCAGGACAGGAAGAGACATCTGCTTGTAAGTTTTTATTTCTATTTTATTTTTCCAGGTTCTGCAGTTGATGGTGTGTTCAGATAAACTGTCAACTTTTTTTTTCTTTTGCAATGTCTTCAGTTTTCAAATGAAAGAAAATGACACATAAAATAAACTCTCGGTCGGTTGTTGTTGTTCCACCTCAAAGAATTCGAAACAAGATCATGAAATCTCGACCAACAACAACATGACAGCTTTCTCCTTCTGGTTCATTTTTATTTTTTGTCTTTCTCAGTGGACAGACAGACACCTCACAGATGTTCAACATACCATGTAATGTTATTCCACCTTTCTTGATACATGTATGAGAATTTATTCCCAACCAAAGTTCTTGGAAATTCTTACAAACCTGAAAAGATTTCGATATCAGAAACCAATTGAGTGTTTTTACAATGAAACGCCTGTATGGTGTCCATATACTGGTTTTGCGATTATCGTGCGTTCCTAGAACAGCCCTCCCTGGTGAAGCTGGGTCCCTATGCCAGGATTTTTCATTGCCCTTAAAACCAGGACTTTCAATGTATTTTCCTACCCTTAGCTCCTACCCTTGTAGCCCTTCATATGTATTTTTTAATAAAAATGGGGTAAAAAAAATTGATTAAGGTTTGTCAATAGACAAATTTCCCGATTTCCCATGCATAAGTCAAGCCCAGCTTGAAAAATAATTTTAAGAGATCTTGGGGTCATGAAAATTGTAGGCACGGGACTGGGCTAGAAAACCGGAAAAACCCTACAGGTCGGTGTTTCTAAACCTTTTCAAACCTAATGGTTTTTGTTCAGAAAAATGCCTTAAATAATTCGACGAAGCTCCAAGTTACAGTATTATAGAGAGTGTCTAATCTCGTATTAAAACTTATGTGAATATTATTGATATTTGTAATGTATATAATATTTTTCATTCAATGAATCTTTCGAGAGTGCTTGTGGACCAATGTTTTTTTACGTGTCAAACTTAACAGCAAAACATTAATTTTACAATTATTCGCATATTTTCTGTCATCTGTCTGAGGTAATCTCGTGGAACATCGCTGTCCACAGATTTGTCATGTGAGTACCTACAAGCTCTTCACCTAAGCTTCATATGATGATAGATGTAGAAGGTGTTCCCGTAATTCGAAAAATGTTGAAGACCCACAACCACTACCAAGTACGGCGGAAATCACTATTTAGTAATACGTCCAGGTTGGGTTCGGTTTCCGAAGGCGAACCACTACTCTAGCTAAATTATTGTAAGAACAGCTAGCGCGAGAGTTCTTGACCAGGCGTTCTTAAGTACTTCGAGTTGTCCGTTTGCTTGGATGGGTGAAAAAATAACTTTTTATGCAAAATATATTTTGCAAAGCAGTCCAGTGGCTTCATTCCATTGGCAAATGCGGTCCGTTGACTTTATCTTATTAACACAAACGACCTATAGAACCGGGGTCGCAACTGAGAAAAAAAAAATTCCCTTTGTCGTCCGGGGCAAGTTTCCATTTTGCGCATCTTTTCCCATTAATTTTGAAAGAAAAAAGAGTAAACTTGGTGCCCTTCCTGGTGCTACACCCGGGGCACGAGAACCCCTCCCTCCCTACCCTACTTGCAGCCCTACGGGGAACACAAAAAGGTCAAGGACCCCTGACCTAGCAGGTAATACGTGATTACTAACATAGCCAAGAAATTTCGGATGGATAACATCATCTTAAACGAATGTTTCTCAAAGTGTGCGTCGCGGTTCCTAGGGGGCGTCACCAACCTTTGTTAGGGGCGTCACGGTGAGCTAATATTAATTTGTGTGCCTATTTATGTTTTGAGGTAGTTCTTTCACATGGAAAAGTGCATGTCTACGAAACTCTTCCGGGGAGCCGCAGATAAACTATGAATCAGGTGAGGGAGCCACGGAGACAAAAGTTTGAGAACCTCTATCTCAAATAGTGGTGCAACGTAGCCCATAAATTATTGAAGCTTCCGAACAAGTACGTTAATTCAATGGGGGCCCCCCAAAAAATATATGGCAGAATATCGTATTAAAATTTTGTAATGATACAATCAAAATAGATTTTTAAATATCATAGTTAGAACTCGCGTAAAATGCCGAAAATAGCATTCTTCGTAAAAACGCGTTTACGGATTACTTGTATGTAAAACTGCAACACTAAGGGCCGTATTCACCGACATGGTTTAAAACTGTAGTTACAATTTTTGGATAAGAGATCAACATAGATTGGTTAAAACCCTGAATTTAACCAATCGGTGTCGATCTCTTATCAAAAAATTGTGACTATAGCTTCTTAAACCATGTCGGTGAATACCGCCCTTAAGCGGACGTAACTTCAGTTCTGAGCATCAGGAGACGGCTTAAGCGAGGGTGCAAAGAATGCAGTGCACCCGGTCGGCTTTTTGCAAGGTGCATTAGCATCGGAATCTCTTTAGACGCATAAATTTTTACAATTTTGGATTAATAAAAATTCGCAAGACACCACACGCTGTAAGTCTTTCGAGCCATGCCTCGACAGCGAAGATGTTGAGGAAACAGACAGGACCTTGGGCCGTAATACGAGAAGCACGATTGGTCTCTATCACCAGGGGCAAGTGTGCATTTTGATGCCCAACAAAGTAATTTTTTGGGAGCGGGCAAAGAAAGAATTTGGATTATTGTCCAAAACCTGGTGTACCACAGAACTCCCCTTGCACTCTTCTTGTTTCTGACTTGGGAACCTTGCAGCAGGTATTTTTGGGTTCATGTTCAACTTTATGTTGGAGATCGGGGGCTGTTTTTAAGCGGAGTGCAAAAGGTGTGGTGAAACCCGGGCGGCTTTTTTCAAGGGGCGGCAGCCTCGAATTTTGTTCAGACGCATAAATTTTTACAATTTCGGATTAATAAAAATTCCTCGAACCTCAGGGCCTCGAACTCGTTCTGATGACTCTGTCTAGAATGGGGGTCCTTAATGGTCGCTTTACTCAGAAAACCCTCAAATTTGAAATTCATATATTCACCAACTACTCTAGTATTTTTTTTTAACTTTTTAACTTGTTCTTTTGTTAGGACTAAACTTACTTAGCTTAGGGAACCCAGATTTAAAAGCAACACATATTTGTAGATTGACTGACCAAACATTTCCTATTAAAAAAAACACTTTGTGGGAAACTCGAAACTTGTGATGCCCAGGAGCCCTTCACACAAATTAAACTCGAGCCGTAAAATTCTCCCACAGACAATATGCAAATAAGTAAAAGGAAGAGAAAAAAGAATTCCACCTTAACAAAAAAAGTCAATGCACCTTTGTGACTTCTCAAACTCGGAAAAATAAAAAAATTCTAAGAAAAATGCTTTTTAAATGAAAGATAATGATGGAAAATAATTCTTAAATGCATATTTTGATGCAGTCCATCATCAAGGAGCAAGAGATTCGCGCTCACACCCAAAAAACAAAAAAAAAAGAAATTACGGACACGGGGTCGCTACCACGTGTTGTGGCCACCTCGAGGACCTCACAACAAAAATAAAAAGAGTTAATGACCCTTTCTTATAGCCTCCCACGATCCCTTCGTCGTCCATTATATTTATTCATATAATGTATATTATTCTTCTCAAAATTCAGCAACTTTGACTTTCGGCTATTATTTATGCATTCGTTGCGTCCTCTCTTCTCCCTTTTTATTTTGCATATGTATACGAAGCCTACCCTTCGCCCCCCCCCCCCAAAAAAAAGTAACGCGATATAACTCCATTCATTCATCATACACATGCACCCCCCTGGAGAAAATTTCAGAAACAATATTTTTTTAAGGTATTCGACTACGTTTAAAACGTCATTTTGAAAGAAAATGTCGATTTTTATTTCTTGTAATTCCGAAAAAATAGCCTTGTTCTGTTTATAGGATGTTCCGCAGGGGTGGCTCAAATTTACCTGCTGCCCAGATGCGAAACATCATGTGCCGCCCCTGGAGGGAAGATGAAATTGTTCTTAGCCGAGGGGGGGGGGGGTGCTCTGGGATAAACCTGATTTTTTTTTATCCGTCTAAAGCCGTACACACTGTTTACCCAGCAAGAAGCACTTGACCGTACGTCCCGCTTTCAAAGAAACTGTCCCGTTTTTTTCCACATGTTCAACATTAACCCAAAAATACCTGCTGCAAGGTTGCGAAGTCAGAAAGAAGAAGATTGCAATGGGAGTTCTGTTACAACGGATTTTGGACAAGTGACAACCCGAATTCTTTCTTTGCCCGCTCCCAAAAAAACGACTTTGTTGGGCACCAAAATGCACACTTGCCCCTGGTAATAGAGGCCATTCGTGCTTCTCGTACAACGGCCCAAGGCCCTGTCTGTTGCCCCAGATTTTCTCAACATCTTCGCTGTCATGGCTCAAAAGACTGACAGCGTGTGGTGTCTTGCGAATTTTTATTAATCCAGAATTGTAAAAATTCATGCGTCTTAAGAGAATCCGATGCTAATGCACTTTGCAAAAAGCCGACCGGGTGCACTGCATTCTGCATTCTTTGCACCCTCGCTTAAGCCGCCTCCTGATGCTCAGAACTGAAGTTACGTTCACTTTAGTGTTGTATTTTTAATTACATACAAGTAATCCGTTAACGCGTTTTTTACGAAGAATGCTATTTTCGGCATTTTACTCAAGTTCGAAACATGATATCTAAAAATCGATTTTGATTGTATCGTTAAAAAATGTTAATATGATGTTCTGCTATATATTTTTTTTAAAGTTATGAACTAATAACGAAAATCTGAGATCTGTCGCATGTATTTGTCTAATTACAGTGTTTTTGTTATACAGTGATATACTTAAATGAAATTTTTAAAAATTTACACGTACATCAGATTTCGGTGTAACGTATGAGCATACCATACAATCTATTAGTTAAATTAACTATTAATTTAATATTTAATGTAATTTAGGGGTCATTCAACTATTACGTCAGCATCGGGGGGGGGGGGTTTAAGGTTGCTTACGTCATCAACCACCCATTTTTGAAGATATGAAATATTCTAAGCTGCTGACGAAATTTTGCTGACAGGGGGGAGGAGGGGGGGTCAGTGTTTTGCTGACTTTTGCTGACAAGGGGTGGGGGGAGGTGGTCAAAACTGGCTGAAAATCTGCTTACGTAATACTTGAATGGCCGCTTATAGGTTATAGGTCTTTTGGTTGTCGCATGCAGCCAATAAAAATTGTCAAAGGCAAGTAAAGTAGCCGATTTCAATCAAAATGTATCTAAAGCAAGTAAAGTTTCCCAATTACAGCCAAAACAAAATATCCAACACAAGTAGGGTTGTCACTTACAGCTCAAGAAAAAAGAGGAAATTTAAGCTACTTACTTACAGCCAAAAATAATATCAAAGGCATTATATATTATTATAAGTGCCATGAGAATAGTCTGAATTCTTGATTTTAAAAATTCAACTAAGCTTTTTCAAAAATAGGGAAAAAACGGGAGATTTTATAAAAAAGTTGAGAAGACAAAAATCACAGAAATATCCCGTAAAATACAGGTTATATGGTCACTCTATATATATATACAAGTTTCCGGCCCACCGCGAGAGCAAGAATTGCCCCATATCTGGCCCGTGGACTGAAAAGATTGTGTACCCCCTGACATGGGTAATCCAAAATTTATCATTATTTTCACCATTTTCTATCAAAAAAAATGTTATTAAATAATTGACTCCAGTACCATTTCATAGAAAAGTGACAACAACAAAGGTAATCGGATACCTTGAAATATTTCTGAATTTCTTAGATATATCGATAGAAAGTGAAGATGGAATATTCTGTTATATATGCAGTCAATAAAAACTCTCGAAGTTCAATGTTTTTGATACTCCTTTTTGAGACAGGAAAGGGAGCACCTCAACCCTTTTCCCTGTGCATCGTCATCGCCATCGTCGTCGTCATCATCTCTCCGGCCATCATTCTCCTGCATTATCTTTTCGAACGGTGTTCCGAGTGGGTTTCATATTTCGCGTCTGTCTTTCAATGGCCAGAGCCTTTTCCACCCTCGACACCACACACCACACAAGCCTTTCCCATCGTCATAGGGCATCCCGGTCTACCTGCCAAGCCATCGTAGCCACCCACTCTTGCATGATGACAGATCACCCTCTCGGGATCTATAATGTCATTTATCGCCCATCCATCAGATGATGCCAATACTCTCTCTCTCTTTCTACAACGGGGTGGTGTTCTCTCTCTCTCTCTCTCTCTCTCTCTTGGTAAGGTTTCTGGACTGAACGGGATTGCGTGCAGTGGCGGAAAAGTATACCGGGAAAATATGTTATATATACTGATAGAACAATGAGGATTTCAGGATTAAAAGTATTGAAAAATGCATTAATCCAGCTGGATCATTTCCGTTCTCCCTCCAGAAAAAACCATCTGCGACCTGTCGGTTGTATTGATCTTCAAGATCATGTAGATAGATATCTGAAAGTTAATCAATGGTACCTACCAGTTTTTTGTACAGCCCCTGAATGATCCGGACTTTGACCTGAGGGTCCCCAGCTAAGTAGTTATTGAGAGGCCTTCAAGAGATTAAGGTTAAAGATGTTAGGCTTGAAAATTGTTATAAAATTATTGTGAAAGAACAGATAAGAAGTTTTGGCTTCGAGCATCCGTCAAAAAATTTAAACTTAAAGAAATTTTCATTTCTAGCCCGTATCAAAAAAATGTGTAATAAAATCAAACAATAATTTCGACCATTAAATACGATATTCAAGTGGAAGATGTGGAAGTCCTAAAACTTCCGAAAAATGCATGTGCCAGCAAAGCACCAGGACCAGATAATATTTATCCTAGTTGTGTATTTAGGGAATTTGCTATTGATTCGTTAGGACCAGTTGCACAGATTTGCAGAAACAGTGTGTCTGGGGGTATCGTTCCAGGGGATTGGAAACTTGATAATGTTATTCTGATATTTATAAAGGGTAGTAGAGAAGCCGTGTCCAATTATCGTCTAGTGAGTTTGATGAGCTCTCGAAAATTTTGGAAATTATTATCAAAAGGCAATTGGTGAAGTCAATAGACGAGAATAACGTACAGTCGAAAAACCAGTATGCGTTCAGGAAGGGGGAGGTATCGAAGGGAGTTTTTCTCTAATAGGGTTGTTAATAAATGGAATAGCTTATCTCCGGGGGTCGTGAATTTTATCACAATTGACACGTTTAAAAAGAGAAGTACGATAAAAATAGGGTGATAATTCGAGAATCGATCCGTACTCAGATGACACAGCCATAATCTTTTTCATTTTCAGTGTATTATATAATATGAATTAGTAGTTTTTTTTTTATTTTGTGATAAGTATATCTTTTTACGTTGGGTTGCTTTATTTTGGCTAAATTTGACATCCATATTTTATGGGCATCTTTGCCTGTTCTGGCTTTTGTAGTTATGTTTGTATTTGTGAAAGTCTTAACCTTTGGGTTCGTCAAAATTGATGTCCTGAGGCCCTTTTCCGAGATGCGGTCTGCCATGTACATAGATAATAACGATGCATTAATAGACGTTTACAAATTACATATCTCATATACGAGAACTCTTCTCCTTGAAAGAAAGGGTTTACGTGATAACAAGAAAGGGTGCTCTTTATTTTACAACAAAGAGAGAAGCATAATAACATTTTGCCAGAAATAATTCGGATTGAAAGTCGCAGCAGCGTGAAAACAACATAATAATCCGAGTATATGAAAAGGTCGATACGTTTGATGGAAAATAGACCGTGATGTAAGTAAGGGTGCTGTGTGTGTGTCGATATCGGATGGCGAGGAAAGGCTATTACATTTAATTTGATTCTATGCGGTGTTGATATGCGATCCTTTCTAATTAGTTTTGCTCATGGATGACTCCTCCTCCTCACGCAGGATTTCCAACGAGGATGTGTGTGTGTGTGGTTGGTGGTGGTCATAAAACCCGGTCTATTGATCAAGGATCTGTTTAGGAAGAGCGATCCCTGATGCCATTTGCTTGCTGTTTCCTCTCTCTCTCTCTCTGTCTCTGAGAGCAGTTGGATTTTTGGGTCTTCCCTGGATTGAACAGAAAACTGCGAAAAACAACAAGAATTTATCTCTCGACGCTTCACAGCTTTCCCTTAATCAGCCTTTATTGCTAGTTAGTTTGTTAGTTAGTTAGCTATGCGTGTATGTATTAATTAGACGTTTGTACCACCCACATCTGAATAGTGTCTAGAAGGGTGTTATTTACGCATGGAAATGAATATGCAAGTATGCTTTAGGAATGATGTTGAAAGGAGTCTAAATTTTTCTGAATTATTGTTGATCGACACCAAATCAAAAAGTGCCTTATTCAAGTTGCACTTTATAGAATTCATCATTATTGAATATTTAATAGACATTGGGAACCGATTATTTGTTTGATTCCCGCAACAAAAAACGGCTCATGGGGTCCCTGACGGATGAGTGAAACCACGGATGAATCTCGTTACGCGTTTTGCAGTTTTTAAAAATAAGAACTTTTTTTTTCCTTTCAAATCGAGCACAACTCAGGTCTATCACCATTTATGTTTAAATGAGAACTAAATAACACTTAGATAGCCAGGTCTCATCCCTGATGTAATTGATGCCACCTGAAAGCCAATCAGCTAAAGCTATTTTTTCATCTGGCGATGGGCAAACTTTTTAGGAGCGGGCCAAAAGCAAAGAGAAAAAAAATTTGGCGAGCAGGGCATATACGGACATTCATTCGTAATTGGACTTTTTATGCTTAGAAAGCGAACCACCTACCGAACCATCTACGGCGGGTCGGATAGAGCCTCTAAGCGGGCTGTAGTTTGTTCATGCACTATACATATTAATCAAAGAAATGAATACCACTTCTCTAACGGACCTTTAACTGAGCCAGACTGGTCACCATAGACAAATCCGTTGCTGTAATGGCAATACGTGTTCAAAGAAACTCAGATCGAGAGGCGGCAATTTATACTTGTCGACCTACTTTTATGAAGGTTATTTACATTATTTCGGCAATAGCAAACCAAATACAGTAATTGGAGTAGCCTTGTTTCAGTATGGTAAAACTACTACTTTACCGCTTACCAACTCCAGTCATACCGCCGTACAGAAATTTGCTACTGATCGAGTTGAGTCAGAAATAAAAGCACCATCTATTGGTGGTAGCTTCGAGTTCGGTAGGGAAAGAACTTTTTCTCTATGTCCTTCCCCGGGACTAAACCCGTGGATCTGATGGCAGCATTCATGGTAGTAGACGAGCATCTTACCACTGCACCAGTCAGAAGAACTGAAGTATATCCTATAAATTTTCGTTAAACATCACCAATATTCACCAAGAAATCCTCAAATTTTATCAAACAAAAGAAACTTTCACCAAACACCAAACTGATTAAACAAAAATTGGTGAATTTTCAACAGATATTGCTTATTTATGAGCATTTCCCTTATCATAACTTATCCTCCAGGGACAATTCTGAAATCGGCCAAGACACCGGGATGTTTGTTACCGTACACCAGGGGTTCTTAATGAATGGGTCACGACCCTAACTTGGGTCGCAGGGGCTCCCGAGATGGGTCGTTCAAATCCACTAACAGCCAGGAAATCGTGCGGTAATGGGTCAGGACCCAAAATTGATTCGCGGTGTCTTCCAAAATTGGTTGTACAAATCCACTTAGAGACAAGGATGCTTGAGCTATGGGTCACGAACCAAACTTTATTAGCAACGGCATCTTAAATGAGTGTACAAAAATCCACTTATAGTCCTGTGGTAAATGAAGTTATTGCGTTACTGGTTTCACTAATTTCAAAGAAACTGTCCCATGAAAAAATAAATGGTCGCGAAGCTAATTTTGTTGTTGATTTTATGTCGCGACTCTAAGTAAAGAACCACTCAACAAACTAAAAGGTAAAAAAACCCTTACTTTATACAAAAAACACACACATACCTACATAAAATACCCTTACAAGGTGATTAATAGGAATCGAATTTCTATGACTGCATATTTTTTATTGTTTTTGCATATTTAGCTATTTTTACGCGATAGAACATTTTTTCATGACAGTAATTTTAGATTATCAAAATTTCATAATTTCATGATTTTCTAAATTTCAGATTTTCATTGTTTTCAAAATTTTTGACTTTATTGGTTTTCAAAATTTCAGATTTTCATGATTTTCAAAATTTAGATAAAATATTTTAGAGCGTTATTTTTTGGATATTTCAGCAGAACAGTGAAGGAGGATTTGTTTCGCTCACGCAAGCTCACTCTTCACTAGCTTCATTTTATACAATTGGCAATATTTCGACGATATTAACAATAATTAACATTTTTTATTTAACTTAACCGTCATTCTGAATAATGATTGGCGATTTTTCGGCGACACTGGCAGCAATTGGCAGTTTTATTTGTGTGCCTTTGGCATCATTCTGGAGAACGATTGGTAATTTTCCGCAATTCTTCCTCAAGGAAAAATGGCCAGAGCCAATTTATAAAGGCATATTTTTAGATTTTAAGGCATACTTCAAGTTATTTTAGGGCATAAATGCATTCTTCATGGAGTATATTCTGTCGGTTCTTAGGCCATAAAAATCCCATCCCTAGTGATTATAATATGAAAAATGCAATATAAGAAAGAAAATGTTTCTTAAACATTTTTTCGTTCGACTTATAAACAATAAGAAAACCTTCAGGTTGAAAAAAGTTTTTCTTATATATATATATTTTCGTGCTTTTTTTTTTCTTATACACATAATGTTATTTTCTTCGAAGACGACGAAACCTTAGGATATTTTGTAGTTGCAGTAAAAAAAAAAATGGCCGAAGTTATCCCTCGAGAGAAAAGAAAGTGAAGCCGCAGAGGTGTCACCAAAAAAACAGAAAAACAATGTGGGCAGTAATAAGTACACACCACCAAAAAAAAAGAGCCAAAAAAAATAGCTACAACACCAGAAAAAAAAAATTCTTAAATAATTTTTTTTCTACGCTATCTCAAGACGAAGAACCGTCTTGAAGAGAAAGAAGCCCTTAACGAGTTTCATTGGTTTTTGTATGTAGCATTTTTACATCCAAAATGACTTTTCTGATCCCTCCTTAATCGTATATTGTATCCATATTATGAATCAAACACAGTTTTAAGGGTATGAGGCAGGTTCCCGCGTTTTGGGGAGCCCCTGCATTTACGATAATACAATAATTCATTTCATAAATTCTTAATTTTCATCAATTTTGGAAATCTGAATTTTTATCTAGAAAGAAAAGATTCTGGAACTGTTTCTTTTATGAATTCTGAATTGCCACTATATATCTGTAATTTTTTTCTTTCTTTTTTTTAAATTCTGAATTTTCATCAATTCTGAAATTATTTCTTTTCATTTATTCTGTATTTTAATGGGTTCCGCAATCATTCCTTCATATATTTTGAATTTTCATCGGTGCTGGAATTTTTTCTTTCACTTATTCCAAACTTTCATGGGATTCTGGAATTATTTCTTGCATTTAATCTGAATTTTCATGAGAGCTGGATGCAATTACTCATGTCATTTTTTCTGAGCTTTCATGAGTGCTAGGATAATTGCTTTTGTTTATTCTGAATTTTTATGGGAATGCTATAACTATTTTTTGTATTTAATCTGAATTTTCACGTGCGCTGGGATTATTTCTTGAATTTATTCTGAATTTTCATGAGTGCTGGATGCAATTATTCGTGGTATTTTTTCTGAATTTTCATGGGAGCTGGGATAATCACTTTTGTTTATTCTGAATTTTTATGGGAATGCTTTTTAACTATTTCTTGAATTTATTCTGAATTTTCACTGTTGCTGGAATTATTTTTCACGTGTATTCTGAATTTTCATGAGTGTTGGAATTGCATTTAATGTGAATTTTCATGGGTGTTTAATTATTTCTTGCATTTAATCAGAAATTTAATTGTTTTCATTTTATGAATTTTTGATTCCCTCTCTCGCTCAGAAGGAAAAAATCAGTGCTAAGAGGCTACGCAATTATTTTCTCACCGGACCCCACGTCTGGTAAGGGGCGCCCCGGTTATAAATATGTCAAATATTCCAATTGATTGAATTTTCCACTTAACTGTGACTAAGACGTTTAATGACTGGTTTTAGGGTGGAAATGATATTAAAGCGAAGCGACGATTATCAAAATTATAAGATACTATAACGGGTACATTATCGATGATATTTTAAGAAAATTTCCATTGAATAGCCGTTTAATTTTATAGCTAAAGGCGTTTTATGGAGTTATTGTGAGTTGAAAGCGCTCGAATGAGTGTCATTAATGTCTCGCGAATTAATGACGACTGTTATCTCTCGTTAAGTAGATACACGTTGTTAGAGGTTCGTCTTTTGTTTAGATTACGTTTTACTGTCTTATTGAAGAAGAATGCCAACAGTATACGATAGTTGGAGACATGCAGGGCGGTCTTCAGACATACCATTGATCAGCGAAGATCCAGATCCCGGGCAGGGCTGGACAAATTTCCAGAAATTTACATGCCCGGTCGGGCATATAGTTTAAGATAATAGATGCCCGAATCAGAGTTTCACATGCCCGAAAAATATTATCACTGGATAAATGAAAGGAATTAAAAACGAATTGGTTCATTTGCATAACAAAATCGAAACTCAAGTAAATTAGTCAAGTAATTTTCCGCACTGTTGGTGTCGGAAAAGAATTCACTAAGGGGCCATTCAAGTATTACGTCAGCATCGGGGGGGGGGGGGGGGTGTTTCCGATTTGCTGGCTTTTGATGGCAAGGGGGGAGTGGGGTTTGGATGATGCTTACGTCATCAGCCACCCTTTATGAAAATATGAAATATTCTTAATGGCATCTTACTCGGTGCGCCAAAAACGGAAAAAACCTTTCGATAGTTATTGGATGCCTAAACTAACATTCTACCTGTTGATAAGTCCCCTACAGAGCCACTTTAATTATCTCTAAATGTTTCACGGATCCTTCAAGTGCTCTGGAAATGTTTCCGGGCCGCGTAAGTGCTCTGGAACTGTGCCACGCATCGCTCAAGTGATCCATAATTATACCACGGATCACTTAAGTAATCTAGGAATGTTTCACGGGTAATTTGAGCAATGTAGAACAGCACTGAGGAGCCGCTTAAGTGCTGTAAAATTGTGCCACATTTCACTCAAGGGATCTCTAAATGTGCCACGAATCGTTTAAGTGTTCTGAAACTGTGTCGCGGGTTACTTAAGTGATCTTTGAATGTGAAAGTGATCTTTGAGGCCTACTTCAGTGATCTGAAAATGTGCCACGGGCCATTTAAATGCTCTGGAATTGTTCCACGGGTCATTTAAGCGATTTGTAAATGTGCCGCTTTGTTCATTTTTACAGAATTGGGTTTGAGGGGGCAAGCCACATCAGATAACATTCAGGGCCACATCTGGTCTGCGGGTCAAGGGCTTACCATATATGGCTCAAAGGGTGGGTCGCAATGAATTTCTTAAAAAGAAATTTTGTGTTCTTACCTTTCAAATAACATTGAAATCAACAGAAATCGACTATAATTGCATATAAAGGTATTTTCTTTCGAAATTGTAATTAAAATAAAAAATTTTTACATTAAAAATATTTTTTTCTCTTCTGGGGGGGGGGAGAGGCGCAAGAATCCCCCATGTGCCACCTCCCGCGTACGTTTTTGATCCCACCAATATGTGTTAGGATTCGGAGGGGCAAAGCTGATGACGAAATTTTTCTGACAAGGGGGGTGGGGTCAGAGTTTTGTTAACTTTTGCTGACAGGGGGGGGGGGGTAAAAAATGGCTAAAAATTTACTTACGTAATACTTGAACGGCCCCTAAGTTACAATTTATCTCGCTGGCTAGTCGTCTAGGACCATTCAGCTCCCAGCTGGCCAATCGAACGACGGCCCGGTCGCATTATTCCATCTTATACATAGGATTTTAACATGGGGTTGCAAAAATATTACGTCGCTAAAAAGTGAGGCAAGCTGTGGCTTTTGTTTATGACTATTGCGCCATCTGGATTGGCGCCCTACTAAAACCTTCTTATACTCTTATAGTTATAGCATGAAAGTTGTTGAAGTATGGATTCCGACTGTCACATTCGAATAGAGGAGAGCAGTGATTCCCAACGTGGGCGTTTACGCCCCCTTGGGGACGATGGAAAGTTCTAGGGCGTGGTAGAAGCTACAGGTTTTACATGGGATTCTATGGGTTAGATTGCGTTCGGGGGCGATGGGAGAAAAAAAATATGAAGAAAGGGGCAATGGGACAAAAAAGGTTGGGAAACTATGGAATAGAGATTGAAAAATCGCAAAACTTTGCTGTTGATAAGCCAGTATAAGACAGGCCAATATATTTACTGGATTTATTACGTTTACCGCATAATACCTATATATGTATAGTACTCAGTATAGAAGTCCGGTTATTATGTATAACAGGATGCATTATCACTGGCCATTTTGTTCAGTTTTACAAATTTCCATAAAAAATTATCACTTTTACCGGCGATTATGCGTAATACCCAAGCGTCGTTGGCGAACATAGTTCAAGTATTTTTATTATTTACCAGGTTTGGTATTTACCATTTTACCAACGCTTAAGTATTATGCACACATATCCGGTAAAAATTATGTAATTTTTTAGCATTTATCAAATTCACCAACGATGCTTGGGTATTATGCATAATCGCCGGAAAAAAATTACCAAACTCACGGAGACGATCAGCAAATAAATCTATTAGTTATTCATTATAACCGATTTATTACATTTGCCGTTACATATTATGTACTAAAACATTTTGAGCCCCTTGCCTCTTTAGACCCGTCTGCCCCTTTTGTTAGTGACGTAATACTGATCGCGATCAATGAGCGTAACCCCATGTTAAAATCCTATGTATAGGATGGAATAACACGCTCTGGTCCATATTTCAAGGAACTGTACTTCCAGCTAAATGAAGGCCCCAGAACATCATTTTTCCAGGTGCTCTGATGCCTTCCCCCCCGACCATCAACACAATTTTAAACTTGAATACAGGATTTTCATCACTTTTTTTTTAAAGATTAATCATGGCTAGTTTTTGGAGAAAGATCATTCTTTTATCTCAAGCAATCTCGTGGTCTTGAGTTCGGGACGTACCTTGAGCCATCTAGCGTGAATCTATAGGATTAAGTTAGGCTTCAAACATTACATCCTCGAAGTCAGTGACTGTTGAAAGAAATACCATACCAGTTGAGCTCAATATACAGGCGACACCTGCTCTGAAAGTGTCTCCTTACCTCCAGAATATGGATATACCATTTGTCAAGCAGCAAAGAAAATGTCATTGGGATGTCGTTCTCTTCTTGTATGCATAGAGTGCATCTCGGGCCATAATTCTCAAGGGATTAACGTCAGAATGTAAAAAAGATTTAAAGGTGGAAAAGGTAGGGTCTCTCTCTTCCTTGGGCCGTCAATGTTCTTTTTTCAAGGATTACGTGGTTTCCTTGGGGGCCCCCCGAAAAGGAAATGAGACGTTCCTTAACTCAGACACCATTCAACTGTCCAAGTAATGGAGGAAGCTGAAGGGAAAAAGAAATTACACGGTACAAAATGACATTCGGAAAAGAAAAAAAGAATGCAATATCGTGTTGACAAAATTGGCTCCACGATACGATGATTTAAATGTTTCTTGCACAACCTTTGGGTAATATTCTGTCTGGAATCCACAAATCATCTTCTGTCTTTCCCTTGTGGCTTCTGGGTGATGAATAATCTCATTTTTGTTCCACTTAGAACTCAGGGCTAACTCTATTGGTGGCAATGTAAATCATCAAGGTTACCAACCACTGAACTAAAGGTTCTTGAAAGTCAGCGTCGCTACTGTCGGAAATGTCATTCCGAGCCGAGGACACCGGTGTGTTTTTCCAAAGTGGGCAATATCGCCCATATCGGTGGGCGTTAGAATGGTCCATGTATAACATGGGATCCTATGGGTTCGCTTGAGTTGGGGGGGGGGGGGCGATGAGAGAAAAAAATTTCTGAAGAAGGGGGTGATGAAATAAAAAGTATGGGAAACTGTGGTACGTACATGCTGAACACATAGCTCGCGGACGGAATGTGGCCCTCAGGATCATCTGATGTAGTCCGAGACCTCAAACCTAATTTTGTGAAAATGAACTAAGTGGCATATTACCAGATCAGTGAAGCTGTCCTCTGTGCAGTTCCACATTGTCTAAGTGGTCCGATACATTTAAAGATCACTTCAGTGACCAACGGTACACTTAAAGATCACTTCAGTGACCAACGGTACACTTAAAGATCACTTCAGTGACCAACGGTACACTTAAAGATCACTTCAGTGACCAACGGTACACTTAAAGATCACTTCAGTGACCAACGGTACACTTAAAGATCACTTCAGTGACCAACGGTACACTTAAAGATCACTTCAGTGACCAACGGTACACTTAAAGATCACTTCAGTGACCAACGGTACACTTAAAGATCACTAAAGCAGCCAGCGGCACATTTCAGATCACTAAAGCAGCCAGCGGCACATTTCAGATCACTAAAGCAGCCAGCGGCACATTTCAGATCACTAAAGCAGCCAGCGGCACATTTCAGATCACTAAAGCAGCCAGCGGCACATTTCAGATCACTCAAGTTGTCCGTAACTTGTTTCAAACCGATAAAGTTGGCCCGCAGGCTACTCTCTCCAAAAGGTTTACATAATGACTCTAAATAATTGAAATTTTTCTGCATATTTTCCCAAGTGAAACATTTGCAGCTTGCGAACTGTTAGGCGGGACCCCATAGGCGTTTGCAGAATTTTCTCGAGGGGGGTTTTCAGATTTTTTTCCTTCTGAGGGGAGGTTTACTTTTTTTTCGTGCAAAATAACACTATAATCTTGGCTGGGGGGGGGGGGGGGTGTTAGAACCCCTAAACTCCCCTCCTTTGCGTACGCCAATGGGCGGGACCATGGCCTATGAATCCGGAAAATAGCCCAGATGCTACATATATGTCATTGAATGCCAAACGTTAAAGATGTGAAGACAATATTTCATTTGCACAAACGTTACTGTCATCATGAGGGCGTCGTGAATATGTGACCATTAGTTGCAGACCCAAGTTAGACCATTAGTGCAGACCATTAGTTATCCCCAATGAATAATCATTTGAAAAGAGTCATGATATAGCTTGGGCACTTGAAGAACTGAAAGATTGCTAGGGCGGAGGAACCTTGTTAAGGCTCGTTGGGGCTAATCTTTTCTCCTTTTATAAGACAAGAAGACCGCGGATAAATCATTGCTAGAGCAACAGAGCAGTGGTTAACTGATATCTAGTGTGAGAGACCACTGAAGAATAATGATTCTGGCAGGAATTAACGGGATTATAGTAAATATACGGGCAATTTAAGCAAATTTAAAGGCATTCAATAACATATGAAGTATTAATACTAAAATTTTATTGATATTTAAATTTCATTAAGTAGTATAATTAAAAATCACGCGTGTTTGTTAATTTATTATTTTTAATAAAATCAATAACTAAATTCGATCCCGCCTATAACTTTTTCCGAAAAACGGTTATGAAAAAATGTTCTAAGCGGGAAAACGCTTTAAACGATAAGTCTTAATGAGAGTTAGTTAGAGTTTAGACCACGAAAATAGGTCGTACTAAGCGGGAAAATGTTCTAATTGGGAACATTATGAGCGGGATTGACTGTAATGTATTTATATAGAGAGAATTTTTTCTCTTCTCACCAAAGGTTCGATTCAAAAACAAGTTAATGTGTCTGGGAGGATCAAGGGTGTTTCTCGCCGATTGCCAATAGCAGGCCTACTTTAAGCCTAAAATGCTATTTAGTAATGGGTGCGGTTAATAAATTATTATAATTAAGCTATTACACTATAATATTTTCATTGATTAGAATAATTATCGCAGCGTAAGCTATTCTACAATATTTTTAAAAATAATGCAATTTTAATAACGATGTAATAATTACGTCATTATTTTCCTAATAAGTTAATTTTAAACAATGGAAATTTCATAGAAAAATTTAATAAACAAGGGGTCATTCAAGTATCACGTCAGCAGCGATGGAGGGGGGGGGGAGGATTTGCTGACTTTTGATGACAAGGGGAAGAGGGAGGTTTGAAGGTTGCTTACGTCATCAACCACCTCTTTTTGAAGATATGAAATATTCTAAGCTGCTGATGAAATTTTGTTGACGACGGGGAGGGGGAGAGGTCAAAAATGGCTGAAAATCTGCTTACGTAATACTTGAATGGCCCCCTACAGAAAAATCTCGGTTGTTTTTTTTTTTCTTTCTGACAGGGCCGTAACTAGGATTTTTGCCACCCCCACAACTTTAAAATTCAATAATTTTGTAATGGTGTTCTTTGTTCCCACTTAAATCTGCGGCCACCCCCCTAAATTTTTCCGCACGGGACAGTCCCCCCCCCCCTTAGTTACGGCCCTGCTTTCTGAATATATTCATTATTTGTAGAACAATCCTTTTTTTTCAGACAAGTTGAGCTGGAAGAGGTTAATAAAATACTCATTATTTTTCGAAAAAGGAACGAAAAATATTTGAAATAAAGGTATTGCAGTTGCAAAAAGGCTTCATATTTGGCACTTTTAACAACTTTTCAGTGGCTAACTGTTCAATAAATGATTTCCAATGAATGAAGAAAAAGTACGAATTCAAGTGCATTATCTATTCCAGATTCCCACACTGTCCGACAAACTGGAAATTTTTTGGAAATTTTCGACGTTACAAGAAATGTGTCTGGGCTTGTCAATGCTATAATAAGAGTCAAGAGATTGACGAGATAACACGTCAATTCCAAAGGATTGGATATACTGTTGATAACAATTAATTGGAAATTTCATTCATTAATATGATTCATTTTATTCAAAATTTGTTGATTGCCACGTTGATTGTGGTGATAATTTTTTATTTTTTTTTTACATTTTTCTAATTCAGTATAGAAATGTGATCTGGTTCAACCTTATTCTTCTTCCTTGATCCCGAGAAATGCCCGGTTGCACTTTAGGTGCGGGCTAATGGGGGAGAGAAACCCTAATAGGAAGTGTTTCATACCTGTGAGTGCCGGGCACTCACAGAATAAAACACATTATTTATGTAAAAAAAATTCGATTTCTGAATCAATTCTAGGGATAATCGGGATCGTTCTACAAAATACGGTGAGGGGCTTTCGAGCAAACTAGTGCTCTGGGGGGGGGGGGGAGAGATAACAGTTTGAAAGAAGTCATAGAGACAGAATCTGAACATCATTAGGATTTGTGGCAGGTCCTGTGCATGGATTTGCCCGTGCAAATTATGGGAACATGAATTATGGCCGTAGTTTGGTCCTCTTCTGAAATGTGAGACAATGGCTGAAAAAGACGGGGGGGGGGGAAGAGAGATAATCAAATCTATTATTCTATCACTTTGCTTTCCTCCCCCCGCCCCACAAGTTACCACTTCGAACGAAATTTCTGGCTACGGGCCTGCCTTGAATTATGCCTTTATCAAGTAAGCCGTAAGTAAACGACGCACGACGCCCCGGCAGACCGGGGTCCTCCAAGAGGGCAGATGGGAACTTTTATCCTTTTTCTTACAATGCAAGCACGGATAAAAGATGGCCAGGGCAAGAGTCATTATTAAATGGCGAGAGAAGCGCATGGCTCCCACAAGAGCGAGGGCTGACAGGGCTCTAGCCCTGGGGCCCGGGACAATTTTCATCATTTTCGGATTTTTTACGCTATAAATTAACTGGGAAGGGCCCATGAAAAGTCTGATCGGGGTCCACCATAGCTTTGCGGCCCTGCTCCAGGATGCGGGGGCCATGGAGAAGCGTAAAGAATTCGCAGTTAAATTAAGTCATTTGTGCACCGTAGGTTCCTATGGGTTCGCTGTTCCTTTACAAAAGAAGTTTTTCGTATCCCAAACGCTGTCAGAAATTTGAGTACCGTAATTACGTGGTTGGAATAAGTTTTTTTACCGGTAATTATACCAAATATTCCCATCTCATGCCACATTGAAAAAAATCATATCCTTATACAGAGCGGAAAATGCGGAGCAGTTTCCCTCGAAAACCACCCCGCTTGCGGACTAATCGTATGCAGATCGCACAGAAACTCATATAGCGGAAATCGACAATGGCTCAGCAGGTTGTATTCCTTGGAGATTCCAGTACAGTATAATCCACTCATGCGACGTTGATTCCCGCCATTGGCCCTTTCTCTCGGATTTCTCGAAATATCCGCATGAATGACCGAGGATCTTCAACAAACGCTGATTCGTCCCCTTTTGTCCTGTTTTCCATCAAAAAGCCCTTTTCCTGACGACGGACAGCGAAGTCCCCCTCCATCTATTCTCTTCACACAACAACTTCCCACCACCCGCTGGTTTTAATGTCAACCCTAGGGAACAAGGACCCACTATTTTGAAGGGACCTGCTAACTACCAAACTATAGAATGGACAAGAGAAAAGAGGACTTCTCTGCCCCCCCGCCCCCCATTCGGCCTTTTGTACGAAGACTAGAAAAAGGACTCGTTGATGAGAGAGTTGTAAACTCATTTGGGGTTGGCATTTTTGTGGTTTACCATCCAGAGACGAAACGTACGCGTGATTAGCAGTTTCAGAGGTAATTTGCTCTGTCCCCCTTTCGAGGTGCCATTATAATGATAAACTTGAAGGATGATGAAGGGTTTTCCGTTGACAACGGGAACAAGTAGAAGAAAAGATGGCTGTCATTTGTAACATTGAAAAGCTAAACGACGCCCATTGCAATCTTCTCAAAGGAGGGTGATATCATCCGCTGTCTGCAACTTTTTTGGTGGTTCTACGAACACACGTTCACGTGCGTGTTACGATATATTTTGGTAGAGGTCATAGTTAAATTCAATAGCCGGTGTTTCTCAAAAATCGTGGTCCTGGGATGTTTTGGGCTCCCCCACATGGGTGGGAATCAAGTAGAAAGGAACCGTGATAGGTCATTGGGGGGGGGGGGGGGAGAAGAGATCTATCGAAAGAGTTAATATTCGATTTGTTAAGCATGTAATTTATTAATTTAATTAATATGTGACTATATTTCAGCTATGAAGAAAGACTTGATTTCTTGAGTGCGGTTTACGTTGAAGAAACGAGTTGTCGGGGGATATAATCGAAGTGTTTAAAATTTTAAACACGATGGATAGGATAGACCAGGGCCGTAACTGGAAGGGGCTGGAGGGAATTGCCCCGGACAGCAGAATTTAGGGGGCGGCAGTTTTAGGTGAGTACAAAGAACACCATTACAAAATTATCGAATTTTAAAGTTGTGGAGGTGGCAAAATAATATTTGCTCCAGGCGACTGAATCATATTTGTCCCGGGCCGGCAAAAAACCTAGTTACGGCCCTGGAATGGACCATGAGTTATTAATACACCGTCGACACCAACTGCTTCGACAAGAACACCAGTATCGTTTAGTAATAATTCTAGGTCGTGGTGTCGCAGGGAGTTTTTCTTCTAATAGGGTTGTTAATGAATGAAAGAATAGCTTTTACCTCCGGAGGTCCTAAACTCTAGCACAATTGCCGCGTTTAAAAAGAAGTACGATAAACATATTGAAATAAATCGAGAAGCAATCCATATTAGATAAGACAACTACGGGTATTTTTTTATGGGCAGTGTATTAATTATTAGTTATTATTATTTTTGGTGGTATATGCTTCTATATTGGGTTGCTGTAGTTTTGTTATATTTGACATCCATATTTTGTTCATTGGCCTGATTTTTTTTTTCTTTCAGCCACCTCGTTGGGCAATTTACCTGTTGTGGCCCTTGTACTTGTATGTGAAGAAATAAAGCATTTAATTCGAGGGTTCTTCAACCTTTCAGACACCGTGGGGGTGTTCGGAATTGCGAACGAAGCCCACTAGACACCAACCCCTACTGAGGTATTTATACAGTCGAATCCCATTATAACGAGCTCCAAGAGACCGGAGAAATCACTTCGTTATAACGAAATTTCGTTATAAAGGAATTCCAGGTCTCTGCATTTTTCCTTATTTGGAGGATTAGAAAAATGTTCGTTAAAACGAGAATTTCGCTATAACGGTATTCGTTAAAACGGGATTCGACTGTAAGATGGCATCCCCAAATTTACAAGGACTTCTCACGTAGTTTTCAGTGATGTCTTAATATGGCTGGAGCGAATTAAACAGGGAGCAAAAATAATTGAATACTCATTTATTCTAAAATATGTTTTGTACCAATTCTGGAAAAGTTTCTGATTAATCTGAAATCACTTTGGATGATTCTACAATTGTATTTTTTCTGTAATTATTCCTTCATCAATGTATCTTGAAACCATTTCTTTCAATAATTCAGCAATTATTCCGTTAATAATTGTGAAATAATTTCTATTATTACGGAATCATTTCCCTCATTGAGTTAAAAATATTTTTTTTTCGCTGATTCCGAAATTATTTGTTTCAAAAATATTCTAGAATTATCTCTTCCAATGATTCTAAAATTTCGTTTTCTACTCAAAGCAAAACAAAAAACACACTATAATCTCATTGCTGATCATGAGTATGGGCGTACGCAGAATTTTCTCAAGTGTGGGAGGGGGCGGTCAAACTTTTTTTCATCTGAAGGAGTTGCTTTCCCCCCGAAAAATAACACTATAATTTCAGATCGGGGTGGGGGGGGGGACGGTTAGAACACCAGAACCCCCTTTGCGTACGCCAATGATTCATGAGTGTTAGACTGAATTTAGCAAGTTTGATCAGTAACAATAGTAAGCCTATAGAGTGGCAGCGGTAAAAAATTGGCATACTTCATTTATGTCTCCTGTAGGCTTATAGACCTTTTCCAAATAATTAATAAGCCTGTAATCTTATAGAAGAGTGGAATGGGGCACAGATACTCATGGTCAGATAGTGCATCTTCCATACAACACGATACACAGCACCTAAGGCACAACGAATACAGCCATGCATAAATTCCCCAAATACAGAAGATAACCTGCATTTCGGACTACAAGATTCTCGAGAATTGTTTTCGAACTCCAGCACAGAAAATTCAATTTCTTATGAATTTCTACTCACTCCGTTGTGCATGCGGTACAGAAAATTCAATTATTTATAGCCTTGATCATACCCAATCGTCAAATACTCACATATATACCAGAATAATCTCGAATACCGAGAGAGAGAGAAATAAATGCATATTCTCTCTCACACACAAAGCAACAACAACATCATTCATTCCTTTCAGTAATATACCTTTGGAAAACTGAATGGAATACCGAAAGTTCCCGGATGGAATAATTATATTGGAGTGGATAGAGTATCTCTCTAGAGGTTCTCTCCAAAAACTCGACACACGGTGAACTCGTTATTATTTATTTCAGGGGAATTGTTCCAGAATATTCCATGGGAAAATTTTTCAGAGGCTTCCCTCTCTCTCTCTCTCTCTTGTTCGATATCAAACAATTCGATTGCGAAATTATAGAGTATCTTCTCTCTGATGGCACCACCTGGTGCTGGCTGGATCTCTCTCCCTTCTCTCTGATATCTATTTAATTATTCCGCAAGACATATTCAGGAGCCACACTCTCTTTTGTGTGTTTATTCACCCCCTTTAAAAATTCTGGGAAACAACGTCGAATCCCGCGACGAGAACGAGACAACGCGAGAGGTTTCCGAAAAGATACGAGAGACCCTCTCGTGGATATTCTTTAGAAAATGTCTGAATGAAAGAATGACAAAAGCAATGCAATTAGTGTGGTCTCGTTTAAAATTCAAACTGTGTGTGAAGCCATACTGACTATGCCCAGACTCAATCTAGACACGAATTAAAAGTATGGCGGACACACGACTCTTCCCACACAAAAGAGTTAGACTCGTAGCAGAGAATACGATTTTCTGCTCGAATTAATGTCATTATTCCGTTTTTAAACTGCATAATATTCTGCCATCAATTATTGTTATCATCATTATTGTTATAATTACTTCCCTTTTTTGAAGTGTAAATACCGGATAAACTCTTCATTTCTCTATTGTTATGGTGTATTTGTATTGAAATAAATAAAATTATTATTTTTTATGTGTGTGTGAGGAGAGTCGTATAATTACGATTTTTTCCCCTCTATTTTGTTATTATGATATTTTTATATTGAAGTGGGAAAATAATTTTGAGGTAAAAATTTCTTCTTTTCTGTCGTAAATTTCCGTGAATAAAATAATTTTGATGCGTGAAATTTCGTCTTTGTTCGGAGAAAAGCGGAGAATTCTGTTGTTTTTCTTCTTCAATGGATGCGGTATTTACGATGTTTGGAATAATTAGAATAGGCCTTTATACTGAAATTTAATTTAATTTTTTTTTTAAGATTTTGAACAAATATGTTTATTATTGTTATTATTATAGAAGAAGTGGGATTTTTGAATGTTTGAAATTTTTTTTTTTTAAATTGCAATAAAGTCTGAAAAATTCATTTTGATTGTTTAAAATTTGTTAAAATTTATCAAAAGGATAATTTTTTCGATTTTTTTTTTGTTCGAATGAATGCAGTTGATAATGGCTTATCCTTAAAGTGGAGGGGGGGGGTGGCGTTTATTATTCGGTAAATATATAGTGTAGACATAAATTTTTATACTAGTAAAAGACAATCTCAAAAAGCATAAAAATTCATAATCAATGAAAGACAATTTAGAATTGATGAAAGACAATTTAGAATTGATGAAAGACAATTTAGAATTGATGAAAGACAATTTAGAATTGATGAAAGACAATTTAGAATTGATGAAAGATAATTTCAGAATTGATGAAACACAATTTCAGAATTGATGAAACACAATTTAGAATTGATGAAACACAATTTAGAATTGATGAAACACAATTTAGAATTGATGAAAGACAATTACAGAATTGATGAAAAGCAATCTCCAAATTTACGAAAGGCAATTTCACACGGAATTAATGAAAGACAATTTCAGAATTGATGAAAGGCAATCTCCAAATTTACGAAAGACAATTTCACACAGAAATGATGAAAGACAATTTCACACAGAATTGATGAAAGACAATTTCAGAATTGTGAAAGACAATTTCACACAGAATTGATGAAAGACAATTTCAGAATTGTGAAAGACAATTTCAGAATTGTGAAAGACAATTTCAGAATTGTGAAAGACAATTTCAGAATTGTGAAAGACAATTTCAGAACTAATATAAGACAATTTAAGAATTAATATAAGACAATTTCAGAATTAATATAAGACAATTTCAGAATTAATATAAGACAATTTCAGAATTAATATAAGACAATTTCAGAATTAATATAAGACAATTTCAGAATTAATATAAGACAATTTCAGAATTAATATAAGACAATTTCAGAATTAATATAAGACAATTTCAGAATAAATGAAAGACCATTTCAGAATCGATGAAAATGCGGAGCCAATGAAAGACATAATTCGAAAATGATGCAAATTCATCAATGAAAATCTTCAATAATTTAGGAACCCCTGTCGGATTCGGGTCCCAACCGTTGAAATTCCACCCCACAGACAGCTTCAGACTCAGCATAGATTACGTAGGTGTTGAACCCCATCGATAAAAAATGAAAGAAAGAAAACATTGCCTGGCAATGATACACCTTCATATAACTTTATATTGTCTTTTAGAGCATTCCATACACCTCTTCAAAAAAGCATTCCTTCAAAAGAGGCAATTCCATTGTCATAATAAAATCAAAGCATTTTCTCCACCTCTACCCCAGATCCACAATCCCCAGACCCCGCCATAGCAAGCAAGGCTTACACACAATTTTCTAATCCACCATATTTTTTTTTTCTTGAAATAATACAATATTGTCAACCTGCCTTCATTCACTCACTCACTTGAGGAGGCAACACATATCTTGATACGAAAAGGGGGAGGGGCAAAAAATATTTTTCCCTTTTTATTTTTTCCCTCTTATTTGATCCGTTTTGTGAAGAGCTTTACTGATCCGATTCAAAAATGAGAAAAAAACCGTGTGGAGGAAACAGGGACGGAGGGAATTTTTCAAGGGGGGCGGAAGGGAAAAATACGCCCGGGTGTGTTGAAGTAAGGTGAAAGATGGACAAAAAAAAAACAAGATAGGGACAAAAGAAGAGGGAAAAAGAGCATCTGCTTTTTATTTCCTTTATGAAGGGAGAGTGGGGAAAAAGACTAGAGAGAGGGAGGATCGAGAGGGAAATTAGAAGTGACGTCCGAATGAGGCTTGTCAAGAAAGACGGTTTTTTCTTAGAGAACTGAGACAGCATTTTTTACAAACCTTTTTTTTTAAGTCTTTTTTTTTCTTTTGCCCCCCCCCCCCACCACTTCCCTCCTAGATGCGATAGAATTTTTAGTGCTACAAGATATTTTCACAATGTATTTAGCGGATTAAAAATTAGACTGAAATTAAATTTTAGGGGAAATTGGGGGATTTCGGGGGAGATTGAAACAGACAGTTTAAATGGGGAAATTATATGGATTGAAAAATTCTTAAAATGATAGTAAATTTTTTATGTTTACTTTTTTTTATGTGTCAGGATACAGGTTTGATGATATGGCCTATACCAGCTGTTCCCAAATGGATCCTCTAGTTCCGGCCTTGGTCCAAGGCCGGAACTAGAGGGGGCCGAGGGGCAACTGCCCGGGTGGAAAAATTTAAGGGGGAGTGGTAATTTTTAGGAGGAAACAAAGAACACTACAATGGAATTATAAAATTTTAAATTGGTGAGGGTGGCAAAAATCCTAGTTACGGCCCTGGCCTGGACATCCAGAGGTCCACGCGAGCCAATTGTAAAATTATAAAATAAATTAATGCTAAGTTGAAAAAGAGTATAAACAATTTACTTAAAAAGAAAACTTTTAATTAAATTACTGTGAAAAAGCACAGCTGCATCTTTGGTAGACTGCTTGCAGTAATATTGTAGTGATTTGGCAAAAATTTAACTTGTGACGAGAGTTCTCGATAGAGGTATGCAACGTTGTTTTTGTTCTTTTGCAGTCCAGTAGATTGCAGTGCAATCGCATAACATTTACTTGTACTGGATAAAATGCCCACCATTGTTCAAGAATATTCTCGCTGAAAGATGGCTGAAGTTTCATCTGCTGTAAATAAGGGCCCATGGCAGACACCAAGATTTCTTTCGGATTCACAATTAAATTATTTGGCAACCACTGACCTATACTTAACGGCAGTGTTTCTCAAAATGTGTGCTTTGCAGCTCCTGGCGGTGTTGCCAACGTTTGTCTGAAGTGATGAGTTGAACATATTGATCTGTATGCCTATATTTGCTCAACTATTTTAGGAGCTACAGATGAACCACGAATAGAGCAAAGGAGCAGCAGCGAGTGACAAAACTTTGAGAACCACTTTTTCTGTATTTTCAACGAAGCTCATTTGAATTTGTTTGTTTTATTGAAAAACCTGGTGATCCAGTAGTTCAGTGGTTCTCAAACCTTTGTCACACGTAGCTCCAGTGCCCGATTCATGGTTCAGCTGCGGATCCCCAGAATTTAGTTTAGTAGATAATTTACACCTTATATAAGCATAAATTCGCACGCAAATCAGTATCTCCAATTCGCCGCGGTGCCCCTGACAAAAATTGGTGGCTCGCTTCGGAACCGCTTGGGAATCGATGAATTTAACTTTCTGTGAGATGCTAGCAATGGATTTTCCGGACACGATTCATCAGCAATATTGGGAGCTTCAATAAGAGCGCAGTAACACCGCGCGAGCATCACTTTGAAGTGTCTTATGTTTCAAAGCGCAGCCAGACGACCTATCAACCCATTATAGAAACACTATTTGGAGATTAACATGAATCAATACGTGAGGTTGATAAGATTAAACGAGAGAATATACTCATATATGATACTCATATAGTGTTGATCCCATCATAAAATTCGTAAACGTTGCACCCCCTCGCACATCAAAAAATAAATTTTCAATCCTGGATAAGCCCCCGATGTTCGTGAGATAAGCAATTTCCCCTCCACCCCAAACCGTTCTCAACCTGTCATCCACAGAGGTCTCTTCTCACAATCCAACACAGTTTTGCGGTTGAAAATCCGTAAATTTATTTCTATTTTCCCTTACACGTGCATCTTATTACATGCCACCTCGTCTGTCCATATCGTGGACCGGATCAACTCTCGGCACGGCACGGATTTCCCAAGCTTATTATTGGTTTTTCCCCCCTCCCATTCCTCATATATTCCATATACGATCCGGCGACCTTCCCCTTCACGTGCCAAAAGGGAAGTCAAGCAGTAAAGTCTTGGAAAAAGGGAACTTGGATGGTTGCACGAAATACCAAATAACAGATGACATGTGCATACCGACTATTCCCACAACTCATACATTCTCATCCACACCAAGTTCCACATCGATTCCAAGACCATCCCTCTCATTTTCCATGGGTCTTCGTTCCCCGTTCCAAAGGCGATCATCAAAACTTTTATGCTCTCGCGCCCCCTCTCTTCGAAGCCATCAAAGTACTGTGGGTGTACCGTGTTGATGGGTTATACAGCACAGGGGGAAAGTTTCATACTGACTAGGCACAGTAAAAATATAAACGGAAAATACAGGGATGGGAGAATCTATAGGACATAGAAATTCAAGTATTTCGTGTGTCTGTGTTGCTCCTTCTACCCCATTTTTTCCCCTTAATTCATCCTTAGGGAATACGAACCGAGCGCTTGTCGAACCTATCCACAGGCTCATGTTAGATGGAACACTCCCTTGTGGATATATTTATATGGGCTTACGAGGGTAACAATGCAAACCAATGTCCATCATTAAATGGAAAGACCTGAATTGCAGACATTATGGTCTATGTGGTACATTATATCGGTTCCACACCACCAGGGATTTAGGTTTGAAAGCGCAGAGAAAAGTCGATTGAGAGCATTCAATCTCTGTGATGAATGATCAGAAAATTTCCGGGAAAACATTGCTATCCATCATTCACTGATCGGGATTCAATTACTAGACCCCTTCGAAATTAGTTTACCTGTGTACTCGTATTTGTATCATGGCCAATGTCCGAAATCTAGTCAGTTCAAGCACCAACTGGCTTAAGTCCGAAGTAATCTAGTATAATCTAGAAAATAATCTGGACTTTCATATCGTTTAAATCAACGGTTCTCAACCTTTTTCGACTCGCGCCGAGCCTTTTTAAGTAAAAAAATTCTATGGCGGAGCCTCGTAGACCAATTTTTTAATTATTCATCAAAGTTACCGATTTATTTTTGCTATTTTAAATATTTGTAATAATTTTTTTAAATTTTGTTGTTTTTTTATTTTCCTCGAGCGGCCGCGGAGCCACTGGAGAGTGCACAAGGAGCCCCAAGGGCTCCGCGGAGCACCGGTTGAGAACCTCTGGTTTAAATCATTTGGCACTGGTTCTTTCATAAGGGAAAATATCTACTAAAGTATTCTGGAGAGCCGCAGATGGAAAAAAAAGGGGGGGGGGTGGGGAGGAAGTCGCGAGTTACGAAAGTGTGATAACCGCTGTTTCAATGGGATGGTTTAATCGAGAGTGTTTATTGAGAACTTCGTTAAATTACTGTTTGATAAGAATATCAAAAAGATGATGATCAAGGATTGCCGGTATTGAGAGTTGATCATCGAAGAAGATAACCGAGGATTGTCACTGATCTGGGTAGGCTGCGGTCATAGTGGAGCGTAGAGGTACGAGTTGCAAGAATTGCAACTAGGAAGAAAAAATGCGTAGGGGTGGAGGAAGAGCTGTGTCCGCACGTGGTAAAGGAAGAGGATAGAGAAAATGACCGGAGTGTTGCATAAATGTAAGGGTGTGATGATGATCCCTAGACAGAAGAAGCGGGGGGGGGGGGAGGAACGGACCAACCAGCAGATCGAGATGAAAACAAGTTGTTCAAGTCGCATTCCTCGTTGAGTGGCCTCTTTCTCTCCTTCATCTCCCTTCTCGAGTATATGCGCTGTAGAACAAAACAATACAATTGCTTTCGTCGCAAGTCTCTATTATACATTGCCGTGCCTATCGATAGCTATGATAAGCCCGTACTTAGTTGATAATCGAAGATGACCACAGATTGCCGCTGATAGGATGCTGGTTTGGTTATTTGGCAAGCAAAGAATATGGTCGAGGATTGCTGATTTAGTATGTTGATAATCGAAGAAGATGACCAAGGACTGCTGCTGATCGAGTCCTTTGATAAGGAAAAAATATTACCTTGGACTGCTACTACTATACCGCACGTGCGACTAGTAAATCCAAGGCTACTGTTAATTGGTACAGCTCCATGGTAATAGATGACTAAGTTGAAGCTGCCTGCAAAATATGCATTATACAGTATATTTTCTGCAGCCCTCGTCACATTTCCTTTGGCCATTCCCTTTTGGGTGATTCCTTAACGGTGGGCCTTGAGATCAACGAAGGCTACTCCTAAATATTTTGGAGATGAGAATATATATTAAAGGTGGTAATAGATCTGCGATTTCGAAAAAATGTGTTACGGCAGGGTCGTAACCAGAAATTTTTTTCGGGAAAGGACCACTGATGTTTTGGTGGAGGAGGGGGGGGGGGCAAAGTGACAGAACAATAGACTCGGCCATGTTATTCGATATAAAATCAGCCATTTTCTAACATTTCAGTTGGAGACTAGACCACCTAGTCCCTCCCCCTCTCGCTACAGTTTTGTGTTACGGTACTTTAAGGTGCTTCGGAATATTTTTCGAATTAAATTATCATGCCAACCTCCATATATAATCGAGTGAGGCCCTACCAGTATTTTTGTGGTCTCTAGGACATTTGGGAAGTCCCTTTTAGATCGATTTCTTAGTAACATAATGCAAAAAAATCGAAATCTATGATGTCATTTCAGGGAGCTCCAGGCCATGTGAGCTTCACCCTTTTGAGGGCCATGGAAATCGCATGTTATGCGAATAATAAGGTCTGTGGTTCCAAACAAATAAGTCACTGCACTGTGGAAAGTCACTGAAGCTGGAAATTAAAGTTTCCTCAAAAATATATTTACTGAATATACATACATCAGCTGTAATTTCTAGCAATCCATACTTTAAAAAATTTAAATACATATAGGTTGATCTCCGGATTCTGATTCCCGAGAGCTGACAGAGGGAGCTTCCAGCGTCTAGAAGGTCGCGATGTTACCTATGATCGAAGAATAAGAGTTATAACAAATCACCTGGTTTGAGACGAAAGCGCATGCGCACGGATGAAGTATAAATAAAGATTTCATAATGCGAGAAAGACATAAACCAACAAAACGCAGACACTCTAATTACAGTCCACCACGGAAACATGGAATATTGAACGCGATACAGAAAAGCGGATTATTCTGGTACGGCATAATCATCCGAGAATGTAATTTACGCACAGCACATATTTCACGAACATGATGACATCCAGACAGAAGGAAATATATTTATAAAATGCGCAAAATATGTCATCCTGGTTTCCGGAGATGGATGTTTCTTAGCTTTCATTCGGATCTTGTTGTAGTCGAGTTAAGAGATAAGATCCTTTATTACTCGCGTACAAACGATCTCTGGGTGTGGCTTTTGAAATCCCATCTGACTTCATTTATCATTTCTCTTCTCGACAACGTTAAATTAGTAGGAGCTGCTGCAAATATACCTTCATCCACCAATTTATTTTTATTTATAATACAAATATCACAGGAAAAATAATGTTTAGACAAGGGGGTGAGCAAATCTCGAACATACCCGACCGTGTTATCGAATCGAGATGAGATGATTGATTCTGTGGAGGCAGAAACTTTGATTTCTTACCCTCCTTTTTCAAATATGAACTTTTTAATGCTGAGATCAATGGCCTGCCTGGCAGGGATTTAATTGAGATATCAGGAATGATCGAATGAAAATGTGACGAGAGCTGCAGTAAACATGCAAAGCATATTTTTTGCAGCTTCAGCTTAGTCATTTATTATCGTGGAACTATCCAAATCAACAACAGTCCTTGGTTTACGAATTCTAAGTTTGGTTCAGTAGTAGCAACCCCTGTGATCACCTTTGCTTTTCAAGGAACTCGGGCAGCAACAGTCCTTGATCATAAACTTCACGTTAAGTTAAAACACATACGCGCACATGCCAACATGTTTCAATTCGTTAGAAGTTCCGCAGAGGGATATGGACGAGGGGCGTGTGTAGTTTAGTAGGAGTAGTAGAAGCAGTCCTTGATCATCTTTGCTTATCAAGAAACACAATTAATAGCAATCCTTGGATCATTGATCATTTTTGTCGCACAACGGTCATTTTCTGCACACGAGGGCTAATTAGACCGGGACCTACTATTTATTGCCGATTCCAAACGTCAGAATTTTTTATACTCACCGAGACGTTGGTGCTCTAACCCCTCGGTGTGGCACACCCAGCTGTAGCAATCTTTTTCTCGCCGTTTTTGTTGTACCCCTGTGTCAGGAAACTTTCTGACAAGGATGAACCGGGTATTAACACGGGTATAAACATCCTTTGGCACTTTAGGCGAATATCTTATCAACCTGGGCTACAGCGTCGGACCGGCGTGAATTTCGAGCCGGTCTCTCAGTTAAAATGTCTCTCCGCAGAGAGCAGGCAGACCTGCAACACGATACTGACTTAACATGAAAATTCAAGCATTTCTATCTTTACTTCAGAAAATGGAAGACAGATGGAAGCATGAACGCGAAACAAGCGCAACTCTACAATATAGATACGTTAGGGCCACACATTCACTCAGAAAACACATTCCGGCATGTGCCGATTCGTTAGAAATTCCGAAGAGGAATGTGTACGAGGTGCATGTACGGTTGGTAGTAGTAGTCCTTGGAGTTCCTTGATCTAAAAAACTGAATTAGTAGCAATCTTTGGTCGGTCATCTTTGATTTTCAACTGAATCAGCGGTAATCCTTGGGCATCTTCTTTGATGACTAAGGCATTCAGTATGACTATCATCTCCTTCGATTACCGGGAAATTCAACCAACACCACCTCTTGGTTATCATCAGAAGCTCAACTAAAAGCAGTTGCTGTCAACAGGCATACTGTATAGTATCTCATTGTCAGTTCATATACTGACATACAAGACAAACTCTCTGCAATGTTGATTAATTGTATCGGTGTTTTTGCAAGATATTGACCGTCTATACATGTCCCAACACTGAATTCTCTCGCGAAATTTCTCTGGGCAGTACTGGAAAAACCCCTGCTCTATAGAGTACGGATCTATCTCACCCTGGTAATTTTACTTGTCTTCTCCCATTCCATCTTCAAAAATCATCTGAACTAATGAAAATTTGTCTCGGATTATAAAGGTAAGGACACTATAAAAGATTGGTTGCTGTCAACGCCCATAAAGACGGGTTTTCCTAGGAGTAGAACTTTTGCGCCGTGTGCAGCGTGAAAACGCTGATCGGTTAAAAACTTGAAATTCAGGTTTGTTTTTTTTTTACCAATCAGCGTTTTTACGTTGCGCGCGCTGTAGAAACTTGCTTCTAGGAAAACCTGGCTTTGAAACGTGAGGCCCAAGTTTCCTAATATACCTTCATCCACAATATTTTATTTTTAGTATAAATATCAAGAAAACTAATGTCTGGCAGGAAAGTTAATGCATAGAGAAGAGATAATAATCTATAATATCTATTGAAATATTTTGCCCCAGTATCGTCTAACATTTCCAATAATTTTATGCTTATTGAATTGAATTGAACAAAGAGAGCACGACCAGGCTCTGTCGCATTAGTGATTTTAGCTTAGTGCTCCGGAGGGCGTGGTCACGCCGGAAATAACTTTGGCCGGTTGTCGGGTAAGCAAAGGGAACAGACAAGCATTGGCACAAAAGTGAATACGTATATATTTGCAACAGCTCAAATGATAACTGCTGTACAGAGTAGGTCCCTCTGAAGGGTACTCGGGGGGGGGGGGGCACATGTGCATCACGAAAACAGTAATGCCATTGAAATATATACAGGGTGATTATGATTGAAATTCCCGTGCACTCTTGTTTTGAGTAGTTTTTCTCAAAAACTGTTTATCCGAATACAGCCAAATTTTTGGAATGTCTTAATGAGATCGTGGGAGAGAGATTTATGCAATAAAAAAAACAATAGTTCAATTTTCGACCACCAGATGAAAAAGTGACGCATGTTTTTTTATTGAATTTCCCTTTTCCCCCATGGATATATAGCGTATATGCCCTGAGTGCCCCTCAAAACAGATTGTTTTGAGGGGCACTCAGGGGGCCACGAACAAGTGTGTCATTACAACATTAGTGCCTTTGAAAGTATATACGCGTAGATGGTAGTAAAGAGAAAAATAAGTTTATGCACAATTTGCAATCATAACAGGCACGGGGGGTAGGATTGTGGGGTTATAGACCTCTTTGGGTGGGCTAGCCGTGGGACTGTCCCTTATTTCCCTGAGGTCCGGCTATTGGGCACATGACTTTTTTCCTACTTCGCTAGAGCTGGTCTTGGGTTGTGAGCCCTGGGTTTCTTTTGATGGGCAAGCCGTGGGACTCTCTCCCTTATTTGCCCGTGGGATCCGGCTAGTGGGCATATGCCTCTTTTCGTATTATCTCTAAGTGGATTTCGAGCCATAGGCTTCCTTTTACGATAATTGGCCGTCACTTGAAATAATTTTACGGCTATTAGAAGGTATGCACTTCTAACTGGTTCGCATATTTTACTGTGAGGTGTTCTCACCACCTTTTCATTCGATCAACGCGTCACACTTAACGAAATTTCATTACTGGGTGTAACACGAGATTCCACAAAACAACGGTACTCTTCAATCACGTTTGCAATACTATATCCCTTATTGAAAAGTAATTGCTTCTCTGCATTACTTCCCGTGTTTCGAAATCGTACACCCCATATCGAAACCTTCGGTATTTTCCAATTTATTCCGTTCCATGTAAGAAACTCGAAACATTTTTGTCAAGCGGGGCGGAGATTACAACATTCTAATATCGCATAATAGAGGAACCGGAGAATTAAATTTAAACACTTAAAGTGTTTCCTGTATTTCTAAAAGAGCGCTTCCTCCTATTACTAGCGTGTACGGATGTGTTTATGCTATTATTGGCACAAACTACTTTTCTCGTCTCTTTTCAAGTGATTTACTGGTCTATTATTATTCTGTACAACGGTGTGGATTGACACCTGAGATCGAGGTATAAGAGGTTATCTCTAGTTACAATTTATCTCGTACATAGTCAGAGACGTACTCGTACACTCAATCGACAGTGTTATCCTCGCACTTCCTCTGTGTATGTATGTGTCTGTCTACTTGAAAGGATCCTTATCAACTCCCGGGATCAGCGATACTACCACCATCTCGAATTCACACGCACATGCATGGTAGTACATACGGGTGCGTCGTAGGTTATTTTGCATTCCCAAAGGGTGTATATACTCTTCCCCCCCCCCTCTCTTTGCCATCACTTTCAAACTTAATTTTCTCTGGAAACATTCAAAATGCCGTTGCCGTGGAAATTCTCAAAAGTAGTAGGGCTTGAGAGAGAGAGAGAGGCCGCGTTGGCGTGCATATACATAGCAGGGGAGAGAGAAAGGGCTTGGGAAAAATAGGAATTCACCAGGAATTGTCAGAGCTAAGGATGTTGAAAAGAGAATATTAGCAGGACTTTAGTAGATTTTCAATCGCGAGGAGAGAGAGAGAGAATTCGTTTCTCTCTCTGAGAATCTAACACTCTCTCTCTCTCTTTCCTCTAGCTTTTAGATGGGAAATCAGGAAGAGAAATTCTTATCCTCTCAAATTCGGTAGAAGAAAAGACATAATATATACATGTATAAATTCGTTCGCTATCTACAAAGCTTACCCCTGGAAAGAACTCATTTCCGAAAACGAACACATTATCGCTTGAAGCGAAAAATGGCTTCTCACACGATACATAGATTCATAAGAGAGGAGGATAGCAACAAATCCCAACTCACAAATGAGTCGAGTCGGGTCTTACTCTCCCTTGGTGCTACTTTTTTTTTTTTTTGCCTCTGTATAACCCACTCGTTCTTTAAACGTGATATCAAGTTCGTTATATTGCATATTGTGATTTCTTGGCGGGAAAATTGCTTTATTCGACTCCAGAGATGAATAAGTTATGCTATTCTATGTGTGTGTGTGTGTGTGTGTGTGTGTGTGTGTTCTACAAGAAAGAGTGAATTCGAGAAGAAACCTGCGGAATTATTGGATTTGGGGAATGTTGCCAAGAGAATTCAACTTTATAACTATATTTTGTTACCGTAGTAGTATAACAGTCGGCCCCACTTAATCGGACAACGGATATCCCGCTTAAACGGATTAAAATCATCCGGAACGTAAATTTCTCACATAAAGATAATATTAAAGCTTCTTGTGTGCTTGACACGATAATTTCAATGACTTTTTCAGCTTAATGGAACATTGCGCTTCATATGTCAACTGTTAATGCACATCAACTATTATACACATAATGCTTTTATTGAATGAAACATTTGGAATTCAAATGGGGCAAATATACTACTAAGTTAAGATAAATGCATTTGAAGGTAGGTACTGGCTTCCAAGTAGTAAAGTTGTCTTCAATACGAATGAGATACATGATAATAAATAAATGAACAACGAATTTAATAGTTTCATTTTTGTTTTCATATTGTTCCCCGCTTAATCGGCCATTGTGTACTGGAATCGATATCCGGTTAACGGGAGCCGACTGTAACTAATTACTCACAACTAGGATACACGCAACCCGTACACATTCCTCTGTTGAATTGCTAAGGAATCGGTACATGCCGGAGAATGTGTGTTCAGCGTCTATGTGTGCCCCTAACGTACTTACGTTATTAGCATTGTGCTTCTATCGTGTCCTAGATGGTGCTACATTTGATCATTGCACATCACAATTAGATGGTTCAAGAAATTTCGTTCTTCAAAGGAAACCTCGGCAATCAGCCGAGATCAGATGCAATTGATTCCGAGTTCTTGAGTTCGTTTACGAAAACAAATAGGACGATTAGCATTCGGAGATGATCAAGTAAGATTACTATTAAGATTGTTACCTTCACAATCTAGGCAAAATCACCCGAGACAATATATTATGTCATGCAGTGGAAATATCTGGTACTGTAACGGAAGTAAGGTGCTTTGCATCAGTCCGGGGTTGTGAGCGGTTATATCTATCTATCTATCTATCTGGTACTAATTAATAGAAAGATAGTCCTTCTGCAACAAGAAAATACATCACATTTCTCGAGAGAAACGCTGAATCAATCCAAGAACTTCAGGAAATCGGATTAATTCCACGCCTCACATTATAGCCTATATCTTGCCCATAGATTGTTGTGTCAGAACTTGATTTCCACTTTAATCAAGTTCTGACACAACATGGCGCTTTTGGGGTATACCAAGAAAGAATTCATAAAAGATCTTCCAAATGCATCTTTTGTGAGAAAGTAATCAGTGATGTTATAAACATCTGATGTATAAATGCGAAGCTTAGAAGAAAAATAGAGAATGTATCAATTTTAAAAATGAAAGTATCACCATTCAGGCACTAATAAAAAACAAAAAGACTGGATTTCTCATAAAGCAAATAATGGAAAAAATGTAGAAGACTACATACATAATTCATAGCTGCATACATAGTTCATTTGTAGTAAATATGCTGACAATATAGTAATGTAATAATATGCTGACGAAATTCGAATATAATAATATGCTTATATTTTTTTCTTTTACGTAAAATACTTATTGTAAGCCACAGGGGCACCAGATTGCTGTTCGCGAGATGTTGATGGCACTCCGTATGGCGAATCATATTCGCTGGGCCTGGATAAGTTACTCATATAATGCATCTTGTCCATTCAAATTATTATTATTAGTCCAGATCTAAAGCTCAGTTCCTGCGTTTGTGGTATCACTGCAAATGGTTGGACATGGAAGAAGGAGGACTCCACTGTGAAGGAGTTCTTCACTTCCAAAGACAAGACCATTATTGAAGAACTTTCAGAAAGCTGACTTCAGACCATGCAACACGATGAGCACAACTGGCGAACTTTTGACTCAACTCGATATTTTGTGTAATTGCTTTTGAACATGTGAAATTAATCAGTTTTTTCATGTGTGTGTGTATCTCACAACACGTGTACACGGAAGATACAGTATGCAGTACGTAACACACCGACCAAGTGAAATACGGCGATAACTCTTATTGAATAAATCCAAGGACTACATATAAGAGTCAAGGAATACGAAAGTAAATGTTCCATGACCTTCCATGACGCATGACCGTGACATTAAATGACCCGTACGCGGCTGAAGGGGAGTCGAGGAGGGGAATAATGTTAGAGTATTGTAGGCATTATACTGAATGTGTATGCAAAAAAAAGTGCACCATTGACTGTATTTTCTCAGGGGTCCCCCCCTCCCCCAGTTTAGATGGTCGAGAGATGTGTTCGTCAAGTGGAATTTATGGTAAACGACGATTCAATGACTGACGTATCGACCGAATTGCACGAAATGAACGTTCACCTGAATGCGGAAAGCATGATATCATGATAGGACATCTCGAGGGATGAAAAATCATTTTTTGATCGCAAAGAAGTGTTTGATATTTTTTTTTCCAAATGGAGTATTTCATGATGTACCTTCTAACGTGGAAAATAACGATGGCGGATATGGAAATATAGGCCATTTCCTTAGATTTCTCGCTATTTTATGACTCCACAAAACTTCATGGCTAATATACCATGACAGATAAAGAATGGGAAATATGTTTATTCTAGCACGAATAATACTTATATCGGGCAAACCAAGTGAAAGCTATCACGGACATGGATGAGAATGGATGGAATGAAGGTACGAGGGCAAATAAGGTGAGCTGCGGTGGTTCACTTTGGGAAACTTTTCGGCGTTGACGTATCGCATGATAAGGTCGGGGACGGGTTCATATAGAGAAATTTTGAATAAATATTTGCCTCCTAATATCTATAATCAACCGCAGGAGTCTTCAAGGGTGGGACAAATTAAACTTTTCGCGAATCCCGCGGGTCACCAACTCATGTAATTTAGTGACATCTTAATGGAAGAGGACAATGGGGCCCCCGAGTTAAACAGGGGTGGAAATAATTGAAGACTTTCATTTATTCTGAAATTATATCTTTTATTATTTATCAATTCTAATTGGTTCTAAAATAATATTTTAAATTAAAATAATATAAAAAAATTTTTCATTAATTACTGATTAAATTAATTAATAATGAGATTAATTTTTATCTGAAATCCATTTAAATTATTCTTTGTAATTTATTGATTTGTTATGGTAATAAGAAAGAATTAATGAACGAAATAATTCCAGAATTGGTGATTAAGGTAAGATAATAATTAAGAATTAGTGAAAGAAAAACCTCATTAATCAGTGAGAAACAATTTTGTAATTTCAGAAATTACAAAATTGTTTCTCACTGATTAATGAGGTTTTTCTTTCACTAATTCTTAATTATATATTATCTTATCTTAATCATCAGTTCTGGAATTATTTCTTTCATTAATTCTGAGATTTCATCAGATTGTTGCGGAATTATTTCTCTCATTTATTCCTTTCATCATGTTTTTCATGAATTCCGAAATTTTTTTATTAGTTCTGGAATTGATTATTTTTCAATGTTATCAACCATTTTCTGAAAATTATCGGCGGGCCACAACAAAAAGCTCCGAGAGCCAAATGTAGCTCGCAGGCCATGCGTTGAAGAGCTCCTAATTTACCGAATCATATAACTTACCAACAGGTGATGATAATCAATTGAAATACGAAAATAAATGCACCAATTATATATAATTCCTGATGAGTTACTGTCATGTAAATGAAATGTAGATTAATGTAATGGATCAGAACAGCTGACGAATTACTACGCATATTATTAGTCAACGTGTTGATTAGGTAATGCGCGGTCCCAGTTGGAAAATAAGTAAATACTGTACTCAATATAGTAATTTCTCGGATTTAGTCATGGGCAATAATGAAATTTCGCAACTAATTTCAAAATAGTACTTCAGTAAAAACTCAATTTCAAACGCAATTCTCTTTACAAAAACTCTTGAAGCGAACATTCTCATGAAAAACGAACGCAGAAATCTACCTATGACTATGAATTTGTAGAGTATAATTTAAATAATACTTTTTAATGTACTTATAATACATTTCTTAAATTTATATTCGAAACGACCCAAAAACTTGTAAGTAGTTAAAAAATTTATAAAAATTAATCAAATCAATATAATTGCATGCGATTAAGATATTTTTCTTAAAAAAAGACTTTTTTGTTCATAACAAAAAAAACATTTAAAATTTTCGTCGATAGAGGACGCTGCATGAGAGAAATTCAGCATTCTGAACCAGAAAAATGTTCTGCAGTTCATTCTGCTTCCGAAACGTTCGTAAAGCTTCAGCAGGTGATTCGTGGCTGAGGTGAAACAACTTCATTAATGGTGTTTTATACATCAATGTCAACATCACAATGAAAACCTTATGTAAACGCCAGTAACAGGAAAATTCGGAAATGCGCCGTTAATCGTACACCCTGCATTTTATAGGACTCTTGATTTTTCATTTTTTCAGTGACTTATTGAACCAAAAGAAATCCCACCTTCTTGAGAATAACTTTTTCGCAAACCGCGTTCAAATACGACACCAATTCCTTCAATTTTTATGAATTTCTAAACAATTTACGAATTTAAGCGACACCCTGTGTTATTATATTTTTGTGTGATAAAGATACAGATGGGAAATAAAATTGTGCTTGAAATTAAAGAACTTGAATTTCAATGAAAATGTCATCAGTATGAATACATTTTATAAATAAATAAATAGTATATATATTGTTTTTTATTCAACGAAAGCTAGAATTAATGTCTGAAATTCTGTTGAAATTCAATAAATTTCCAAAAAATGTCTAAAATTCTGTTAAAATTTTAATAAATTTCCAAGAAGTTAAATACAGTGAAATTTCGATATAACGATATTCTGCGGATAAAAAAAAAATATCGTTGTAAATGGATTATCGTTATATTGAGAGGCAAAGTTATCATCATATGCCATCACAAATTCATGCTACTGTTAGCATTTTTTTCTAAATCGACGCGTTATTAGTACCACTAAAAAATGCGCTGTTGAGTATCCATTCACAAAAGATTTCAATTGATTAGTTGATAAACAAAATTCGGTTAGATGTATTGCCCCTGTAAAGATGTTTATCGCAATACACTTTGGTGTATCACGCAAGAAGTGATGCCGATATCATAATTAGTGATACCGGGGTTCCCAATGGGTCCAATAAGTCATAAAAGAAACCCCCTCTTCATCATTACTCTGCCTATTCAAGGGCAGTCGTGCGCTTTGCCATTAGAGATACCGATATTATTATCGGTGTGATATTGATAATAATATGTCAGATATTATTAGATCTCCTCTAAAGAACTGAAATACAGTATGTGACGAGTTTAAATATATAATGAAGGATATTTCGAGCGAAATATTGGAAAATATCGTTGTTGTAGGGTTTCAAAATCTCCTAAAAAAATATCGTCATATCGTTTGTCATAGTAAAGGGTATCGTTGTAGTGAGAAGGGTTTAACATTTTTTAGACTAAAGGAGATTTCAAACAACATTTGAAAAAAATGTCGTTTTAGGTGGATTAATCGTTATAGGAAGTATCGCTGTAGCAAAGTTTCACTGTTCACATTATTATTATTATTAAAATAGTGAAATCTCACTGTACTCGATATAACGATGAGTATAAAAACAAGCCTGCCGTTCGGAATCGGCAATAAATTGTAGGTACCGGTCTAATTAGCCCTCGTGTGCAGAAAATGACAGTGGTGCGAGAAAAATGACTAAATGATCCAATATAACGATAAATTCCTCTACAACGATATTTTTTCAAGTGCTGTTTAGAAAAATCTATACTCCAATGTTAAACTGCTGCCTCTCTACATCAAGATATTCCCTCTACAACGATATTTTTTCCTGCTCCACAGGTATCGTTATATCGAAGTTTCACTTTAATTAAAAAAAGAATATGTCAGATCCGAATCAGGATATGAAAGGCTTGAATTAATATGATATCAAATAAAATTATTCTTATAGAGGATAAATAAATTTAATACCGAAATCAAAATTCGCGAGGGGGTGCTAGAGAAGAAAAAAACCAACGACGTGTTAAAAGAAAGGTCGAACATGAAAGGCTTCACCAGAAGCCGTTCTTTCAGCAGCTGAAATCATTGAGAATTTCTTTTTTTATATATACAGTATATTATCTACGTAGTATATACGTGTTGGTTAATTCGATTTCTATGAAGTAAGGGCGTGTGTTGTATTATGTTGCGTGCCCGGCTCGATGTGCACGCAACGCACGACGAATTCTCATTTTCCCAAACCCCGATTTTTCGCGTGCTGTGTTTGTATATAAGCACGCCTCGATTTCTTACGAACAGATTTCATTGTATCCAAGTATTATTTTCACTATAGGAAGGAAAAAATTGGCTTTTTGGGGAATAGAATTTACGTTTAGGTCTTATTTCTTATCAGTTTTTTTTTTTTTATGGAAATTCAATAATTTCTCGGTGAATATTTTAACGAAAAAATTTACTTCGAAAATAATTAGATAAGAAAAGTAATTTATATGAGCGTAAGATGTTTATCGTGTGTGAAAAAAATTCTCAATTTTAATAATTTCCATTATATATTTTTTTATATATAGACTGCCGATTAATGTGGAAATTTTGAAATTATGTTGCGGATCATTTAATAAAAATTCTTGCAATTTTATCTACGGAGATGATTCATTAATTTTTTTGTTTTGGTAGGTAAAAAATTGTTACTACATTATCTTATCGTATAGAGTTGAGGAAACGCTTGTTGATTAAGAGAGCTAATACAATATCTGATAAAATTATAAAATTCCGTAAGTGAAGACTATATTGATTAATCCCTCAATTTCATTATTTTTCCTCGTTTATAATCACTCAGAGGACGGAAGAAATTTTTTTCCTCAGGGATAAATTTCAGATAAATCTAAAAAAAAGAAAATGTCATCTTATATATATTCCATATTTTCCTTAAAACTCTCAATTTTAAGTTTCCCTGAGGAAACTGTTTAAATTAATTTCGAATACTTAATAATACAATAACTATTATAATTGAATACGATTATAACTTTCTTTTAAATTAGAATATTAATTATTGGCTTTTTTTCGTTCTTTTTTTTTTAAAAAAACATTTAAATGTTAGAAATAATTTTATGAATTGAACTCAATTCATAAAATTATTATATATATTATTATAATAATAATTATATAATTATTTTATATAGTGTAACACTAATATACTGCAACAATATTTATGTAATTATAATCCAATATAAAAATATACCTTTATTGTAATTAAAATATTGTTATTGGCATTTTTTTTGTTTGTTTCATTTAAAAATATTTTAAATTTTGATAATAATTTTATTCATATACAAACGTTGAACATTGAAGGGCCGGACACACCCTACTTCATATTTGCCAGAGTGATATCTAAGTGTTCCCGATGGATGGATGTGTCCGGAAACCTTATTAAATACAGTAAATATCCTCTTTTTTGTGATCGTCGGGGGTACAAAACAATTGACCCCTAAAAGGAGTGACCGTTAATCAGGGAGTTTGAAATGGGGAAATTATTATTTGGTCGTAAAAGAGGGGTGACCGCATATGAGGGGTGTCCATTAAGAATGGTTTTACTGTAACATAGAGCAGCGTCCGACAAAGGCAACAAAAGTATATTGATTATTGGGCTTCAACAATTATCCATATAACGATATTATGTACTTCGAAACATAATTATAAATTTAGGGCAATCAAGCCCAATGATTAATCTAGAAATAAGGAGTAACTAACCTCCTTTGCTTCTATGATTACGTGACTAAGGCTTTGAGTAAGAGCAAAAATGTCGACGTTGTTTACCTTGATTTCCAGAAGGCATTCGATCGGGTCCAACATGGCAAACTCTTGAAGCGTTTACACGAGATTGGAATAGGGGGCAACTTGCTCAATTGGATAGAATCGTGGTTAAGAGATAGGTCGCAACGAGTTATGGTGAACGGGGAATTGTCTGGTTGGACAGACGTCACAAGTGGAGTTCCTCAGGGAAGTGTCCTTGGCCCCATACTTTTTTCACTTTTTATCGACAAACTCGATCAGGGTATCGATGGAATTACTAGCAAATTCGCAGATGATGTGAAGCTAATGGGGGTAATCGGAAATGAAAGCGATAGGGAGTTGCTCCAGACCAACTTAAACAAGATTGCAGCATGGGCAAATGAATGGGGCATGACGTTTAGCGTAGATAAGTGCATGGTCGCTCATTTTGGTTCGAACAACGCACGGTTCTCTTAAGAGTTGAATTGTGTCACTATCCCGGATGCAACTAGGGTCATCGATTTGGGAATTCTCATTGACGAGCGACTTAGATTTTCTGAACATTGTTCAGCGGTGGTCAAAAAATCGAATAGAATGCTTGGTCTCATTTTCAAAAAGGTCTCTTCGCGTTCTCCTAAAGTCATTCTTCCGCTTTTCGAGGCTTAGTTCGTCCCGGACTGGAGTATGCTATAAGGTTTTGGAGACCATACCTACAGACGGACATAGACTTGGTTGAAGGGATGCAGAGAAGAGCTACGCGTGTCCTTATTGGCACACAGGGCTTGAGGTATGAAGAGAGACTTCATTTTTTTAATATGTTTACATTGGATGAACGCAGGTGTCGAGGAGATATGATCGAAGTGTTCAAAATTTTCAATGGGATGGATAGGATAGACCATGAACTTTTAGTACACCGCCAATCGACTGCTTTCACAAGGGGGCACCAGTATCGATTGGTGAGGGACAATGCAAGGTTATGGTGTCGCAGGGAATTTTTCTCTAATAGGGTTGTTAATAAATGGAATAGCTTACCCCCGGATTAAGTAAATTGTAACACAATTGACACGTTCAAAAAGAAATACGAAAAAACATGTTGGGGTAAATCGAGAAGCTATCCATTCTTAGAATAAGACGACCATAAGTATTCTTTATGGGCATTGTATAATATTTTATCAGGTGTATATATTGTTTATAATTTGTGTTAATTGCATTTTTAATTGGGTTGCTGTATTTTTGAAATATATGACATCCATATTTTTATGGCCATCTTTTTATCAGCCACCTCGCTGGGCATTTTGTCTGTTGTGGCGTTGTATTTGTATTTGTATAAATCTCGCCTACAACAGGCACTGGGACCGTCCATGAGGCTCGGTGAGCGTCCCTTGTTAAACGGTAACCTAGGATGATGACATTCCACTCGTGGTTACAAATATTGCATAGTCGGTTCAGGTTCATGAACAGCACCTTACGTTTTTGCGGAGACTGGGCGTCCAGCAGCCATAATGTTCGTCCTCGTTTAGATGAAATGTCTTCATTCCTCCATTCATGTGATAATAAAACGCATCTACAATGAATAGATCTGCTACTTTAGCAGTGGAAAATCTGGAATAGCAGTGGCGTAATCGGGTATCACGCTGGCCATTGTAGATAAAAATAAAAATCGTATGCTGATTGCGCTCCTGCAGAAATAGATGTAATTACTAGATAATCTTGTTGACAATGATTGTATAATTTGTCCCAAATTCGGGGACGGCCAAGCCCAATGTATGTGATGCATATAATTAGCAGCTGATAGTTCATTGCATCCTTGTGTGTCTGCAGCTGTAAACGTTCAATCGGTTCCAGCCACGAAAACGCGGCTAATTACGTCTGCGCGACCTCAAGTTATAGGTATGTGCAATAGTGGATCTTAACACGTGACTGGATGGTGTGTAGTCGTCGGTGGCCACCTTTTTATCGTGCAATAGATGCAAGTTGCCTCCCAGGTAATGCAGCAGTTTCATCACACGCTGATAATTGAGCGGTTCTTTGCAGAACCCTTTTCTTCCAAACATATATTGTGGTTTATCTGCCGACATATCAACAAAGTGGAACTTCGCCGTGTGTGGGCATCGGGGAGCGCAGTGCCACAACGACCCATCTGCGCCGCATTTGCACACAGGCAGTAAAACCCCCTGTTAACGGACACCTCTCAGATGCGATCACCCCTTGTTTTACGACAAAATAATAATTCCCCTTGTATAATAAAAGTATGCATTTCAAACCCCTGATTAACGGTCACTCCTCTTTTATGGACGAATTTTTTTTGTTCCGCCGGTGACTACAAAAGATAGGTTTACTGCATTATATAAATAATATAGCCTACAGTCAAACTGAGTTATAACGGCATCGAAGATTCCGGGAAAGTTTGTTTTTCCGCGTTATAACCGAGACGGTTACGACCGAAGTCGACTTTTTCAAGAGCACTTTTGGCAAAAAAAATATGCAATCAAATATTTTGCTTTACGTAGTTACTTATGATTTTTATGATCATATTTGATGGAGCAAAATACAGGACGGAAAGTACGAGACATCGCCAATTCTTGCCAAAACTGTTGCCAATTAGCGTCCAAGTCGCCAATTATTCTTTATAAATAACTATTGATAAGAAATGCACCGCAAGTGCAATTCACTGAGATATTTGAATGCACAAATCGGAGAAAAGTTGGTAAAAAACAGTATAAATAAAGGGAAGAAGCGTGGTCCGTTAGTTTATCTGTTCTTTAACAACTTTTCTCCTACTTTTGAACTCAGATATCTCAGGGAACATTGCATTTGGAAACGGGACTTTTTTTTGGCCTCAGGAGAGACAGGGCAACAAGTTCCTAATTTGGTTTTTTAGCACAGGTTGTCCGTATAAAAGGTTAATTTTTTAATTTAATAACTCCACATCCTCTTACAACATGAATGTCGTATCTCATTTCTACATGTTATTTGGATACTTTTTTCTGATTGGTGTGCTTCTGGGATCACTAGTGAGACGCGGCAAAGGGAATTATGGAATCACCCTGTATACAACACTCAACGTTGTCTACAGCTGATGAGCGAATATTAGAAATTATCCATTAACCTTATTTTTCATTCGGGTAGTATTTTCAAAAAAGTATGCTGTGAAAAAATCTTTGATGTGGTCTATAGCAGAAATACGCAGAAGCATATTTACGTGCTATTGCTAGCGTGACAAAGTGGTGTGGCAAGTGACTAGGGGAATGGATGGTAGAGAAAATCATATTATGGAATTGATAGAGGATGGCGGCTAATATTTGTAAATACCGTAGGCTGTAAAATACACACATCAGGAGATACGTATAATTTAATATGGTAATATTTTGATGAAATTTTCGGATTTCAAAAAGCAATTACGACTGGGGTTTTAAAAGCTCATGGCCTGCTGGTCATATTTGGTCCTCGGAGACTTTTGTCGTGGTCCGCTGATCATTTTCAAAAAATGGTTGAAAACATTGAGAGAGTGATTAATTATAGAATAAATGAAAGAAATAATTCCGGAACAAATTGATGAAAATTCACAATTACTTAATTTTTGAAGCAAGTAATTTTTGAATTTTTTTGAAACTAATGATTTTAGAATTTCTGAAGCAAGTAATTTTTGAACTTTTAAAACAAATAATTTTTGAATTATTGAAACAAATAATTTTTGAATTATTGAAACAAATAATTTTTGAATTATTGAAACAAATAATTTTTGAATTATTGAAACAAATAATTTTTGAATTTTTTTGAAACTAATAATTTTAGAATTTCTGAAGCAAGTAATTTTTGAACTTTTAAAACAAATAATTTTTGAATTATTGAAACAAATAATTTTTGAATTTTTTTGAAACTAATAATTTTAGAATTTCTGAAGCAAGTAATTTTTGAACTTTTAAAACAAATAATTTTTGAATTATTGAAACAAATAATTTTTGAATTATTGAAACAAATAATTTTTGAATTTTTTTGAAACTAATAATTTTAGAATTTCTGAAGCAAGTAATTTTTGAACTTTTAAAACAAATAATTTTTGAATTATTGAAACAAGTAATTTTTGAATTTTTTTGAAACTAATGATTTTAGAATTTCTGAAGCAAGTAATTTTTGAACTTTTAAAACAAATAATTTTTGAATTATTGAAACAAATAATTTTTGAATTATTGAAACAAATAATTTTTGAATTATTGAAACAAATAATTTTTGAATTATTGAAACAAATAATTTTTGAATTTTTTTGAAACTAATAATTTTAGAATTTCTGAAGCAAGTAATTTTTGAACTTTTAAAACAAATAATTTTTGAATTATTGAAACAAATAATTTTTGAATTTTTTTGAAACTAATAATTTTAGAATTTCTGAAGCAAGTAATTTTTGAACTTTTAAAACAAATAATTTTTGAATTATTGAAACAAATAATTTTTGAATTATTGAAACAAATAATTTTTGAATTATTGAAACAAATAATTTTTGAATTTTTTTGAAACTAATAATTTTAGAATTTCTGAAGCAAGTAATTTTTGAACTTTTAAAACAAATAATTTTTGAATTATTGAAACAAATAATTTTTGAATTTTTTTGAAACTAATAATTTTAGAATTTCTGAAGCAAGTAATTTTTGAACTTTTAAAACAAATAATTTTTGAATTATTGAAACAAATAATTTTTGAATTTTTTTGAAACTAATAATTTTAGAATTTCTGAAGCAAGTAATTTTTGAACTTTTAAAACAAATAATTTTTGAATTATTGAAACAAATAATTTTTGAATTATTGAAACAAATAATTTTTGAATTATTGAAACAAATAATTTTTGAATTTTTTTGAAACTAATAATTTTAGAATTTCTGAAGCAAGTAATTTTTGAACTTTTAAAACAAATAATTTTTGAATTATTGAAACAAGTAATTTTTGAATTTTTTTGAAACTAATGATTTTAGAATTTCTGAAGCAAGTAATTTTTGAACTTTTAAAACAAATAATTTTTGAATTATTGAAACAAATAATTTTTGAATTATTGAAACAAATAATTTTTGAATTATTGAAACAAATAATTTTTGAATTATTGAAACAAATAATTTTTGAATTTTTTTGAAACTAATAATTTTAGAATTTCTGAAGCAAGTAATTTTTGAACTTTTAAAACAAATAATTTTTGAATTATTGAAACAAATAATTTTTGAATTTTTTTGAAACTAATAATTTTAGAATTTCTGAAGCAAGTAATTTTTGAACTTTTAAAACAAATAATTTTTGAATTATTGAAACAAATAATTTTTGAATTATTGAAACAAATAATTTTTGAATTATTGAAACAAATAATTTTTGAATTTTTTTGAAACTAATAATTTTAGAATTTCTGAAGCAAGTAATTTTTGAACTTTTAAAACAAATAATTTTTGAATTATTGAAACAAGTAATTTTTGAATTTTTTTGAAACTAATGATTTTAGAATTTCTGAAGCAAGTAATTTTTGAACTTTTAAAACAAATAATTTTTGAATTATTGAAACAAATAATTTTTGAATTATTGAAACAAATAATTTTTGAATTATTGAAACAAATAATTTTTGAATTATTGAAACAAATAATTTTTGAATTTTTTTGAAACTAATAATTTTAGAATTTCTGAAGCAAGTAATTTTTGAACTTTTAAAACAAATAATTTTTGAATTATTGAAACAAATAATTTTTGAATTTTTTTGAAACTAATAATTTTAGAATTTCTGAAGCAAGTAATTTTTGAACTTTTAAAACAAATAATTTTTGAATTATTGAAACAAATAATTTTTGAATTATTGAAACAAATAATTTTTGAATTATTGAAACAAATAATTTTTGAATTTTTTTGAAACTAATAATTTTAGAATTTCTGAAGCAAGTAATTTTTGAACTTTTAAAACAAATAATTTTTGAATTATTGAAACAAATAATTTTTGAATTTTTTTGAAACTAATAATTTTAGAATTTCTGAAGCAAGTAATTTTTGAACTTTTAAAACAAATAATTTTTGAATTATTGAAACAAATAATTTTTGAATTTTTTTGAAACTAATAATTTTAGAATTTCTGAAGCAAGTAATTTTTGAACTTTTAAAACAAATAATTTTTGAATTATTGAAACAAATAATTTTTGAATTATTGAAACAAATAATTTTTGAATTATTGAAACAAATAATTTTTGAATTTTTTTGAAACTAATAATTTTAGAATTTCTGAAGCAAGTAATTTTTGAACTTTTAAAACAAATAATTTTTGAATTATTGAAACAAGTAATTTTTGAATTTTTTTGAAACTAATGATTTTAGAATTTCTGAAGCAAGTAATTTTTGAATTATTGAAACAAATAATTTTTGAATTATTGAAACAAATAATTTTTGAATTATTGAAACAAATAATTTTTGAATTATTGAAACAAATAATTTTTGAATTATTGAAACAAATAATTTTTGAATTTTTTTGAAACTAATAATTTTAGAATTTCTGAAGCAAGTAATTTTTGAACTTTTAAAACAAATAATTTTTGAATTATTGAAACAAATAATTTTTGAATTTTTTTGAAACTAATAATTTTAGAATTTCTGAAGCAAGTAATTTTTGAACTTTTAAAACAAATAATTTTTGAATTATTGAAACAAATAATTTTTGAATTATTGAAACAAATAATTTTTGAATTATTGAAACAAATAATTTTTGAATTATTGAAACAAATAATTTTTGAATTATTGAAACAAATAATTTTTGAATTTTTTTGAAACTAATAATTTTAGAATTTCTGAAGCAAGTAATTTTTGAACTTTTAAAACAAATAATTTTTGAATTATTGAAACAAATAATTTTTGAATTTTTTTGAAACTAATAATTTTAGAATTTCTGAAGCAAGTAATTTTTGAACTTTTAAAACAAATAATTTTTGAATTATTGAAACAAATAATTTTTGAATTTATGAAACAAATAATTTCTGAATTTTTGAAACAAGTAATTTAAGAATTTTTGGAACAAGTAATTTAAGAATTTTTGGAACAAGTAATTTAAGAATTTTTGAAAAAAATAATTTTAGGATTTTTAAAACAAATAATTTAGGATTTTTGAAACAACTGATCTTAGAATTTTGAAACAAATGATTTTAGAAATTTAGAAATTTTGAAACAAATAATTTTACAATTTTTGAAGCAAATGAAGCATTAAGAAGATAACTGAATAACATGAATTTGTGGCTTGCGGGCTTCGCGGGAAGTTTCAATTCAGCCCGCCATGTCCGAAAGGTAGAAAAACCATGCATGAGAACAAGGAATGCGTAGTTTTTAGTTTCCTGCATGAGAAGAGCTTTAATACAGAGCTATTTAGCAGCTGAATTAGGATCATTTCTTCAAGCTTTTGTTCACGATACATCGGCAAATTGTTTACTGTCCATAAAAGTTCTCGGTAAAACTTTCGTGGGAGGGTTGGGAGGGGGGATCACCCAGGAAGTTATTGTTAGCGTATGTTGTGACTGGTATATGCATATACGTGTGATTGTTAAGAGCGTTGAGAAGCGTGTGCCTCGATGGAAATGAATCGATCGCTCAGTAGTTAGATCGATCGGGAATTTTCTACTGCCGGATGGAGGTGAGTGAGTACAGAGGCGGTATTTTCCGTGTGAAAAGTTCCAGGTATTCTATTGTGAATCGGTTCGGGCGAATTTATACGTTTCTGAAAGGTAAGTGCGGAAAACCCTCCCGACCTCACGCAACGCGATTGATTGATCCCCAATTTCATTCCTTCAATTTTTCCCCCCGTCCTTATATCTGCGAAAATAGATATTCCAATGTATTTGGATTATTTTTTAAAAGAAAAATACAGAAAGTGTTTTCGAAATCGTATTAGATTTGAATTTGCGGGTGTTGTTAGTAAAAATGTTAAGGGGGGCCTCCTACCTTTTACCATGGTTAAAAAAAACCTTCTTACGTAGAAATAATATTAAAAATATTATTTATCCATTGATTCATTTCAAACTTTTACATGAACATATTTTATCGCGAAAAATGCGGAAAATTAGCAGAATTGCGATAAATTCTGGAATTATTTCTTTCATTAATTTTTTAATTTTCATAAGTTCTAGCGTTTTTGCTTTCGTTAATTCTGTATTAAAAATGAATTTTGGAATTATTTATCTCAATATTTTTCTTATTTTTAGTTGTACAATTCTAAATTTTCATTGCTTATGGAATAATTTCTGTCACTAATTCGAAATTTTCTTTGGTCCTGAATTTTTCTAAATTTTATTGTAAATAAATTTTTTTGTCAACAAACATTTAAGTGTGCATGTTAAGGTTTTTTAAATATTTTTCATAATTCCTGCGTATTATGTAATAACTTAATCCTTTTTTTGGATGTTGGATTTCGAACCCCAGAACCCGAAACACCAAAGATCTTCAACCTATATCTACACTGAAGCGAATTTTAGTCGGTTGATGTCCTGGGTGCAAAAGAAAACATTGGACTCCCCTTAAATTAGAAAAAGATGTAAAAATAAGGTTTCCTGTGGCTCTTCAGAAGTCGGGGCCACGGGCGCACCCGGTGTGCCCACCGTTAAATCCACCTATTAGTGGGTTAAATGTGGCCCTCCGAGATTTTGCTGTTTCTCGCCGAGTATTTTAGAAAGCAGCTACTTTACACAGAAAAACGATTAAATATTTACAAAAAAAATCGTTAGAGAGCTCTGGCCACTGAAATCTGCACTACCGTATTTAGAAGTGTGATATACTCTGCAGATGTGTAACAGTAATGCTGAGCATTTGATACATCAAAAGGGCTGTCATAGCGAATTCAAGAGACCAGAAGCCAAAACAGTTTTTTGAGGCCTACGATTTCATATAGGCTACATATTTCGAGAGAGACCAAATTCGGCACCCAAAAAGTATACATAATTACAGAATTTATGGAAATGCTAAAATGCACCTTAATGAAAGAAATAATTTTATAATTATTGAAAAAAAATAATTTCATAATTCATAATTATTGGAAATGTATAATTAACGGAAATTTATAACTAATGTAAAAGAAGTTACAAAATTACTGAAAGAAATAATTTCAGAACTTTACTGATAGAAATATTTTCAGAATTATCAAGAGTAATTTCAGAATTGTTAAGAGCAATAATTCATGAAAAAAAATTAAGAATTTTTGGAAAAGAAATTACTTTATAATTGATGAAAATTAAAAAATTACTGACAAACTTCAGAATTATAGAGACAAATTTCAGATCTAATAAATGATTGATAAGAATTTATAAATTAATGGAAGGAAGTTCTCTGAAAATAAATAAAAATTCATATTTAATGGAAGAAATAAATTCGGAGTAAATAAAAGTGTCCAATAAAATTTGAGTAACACTGTTTAACAATCCAGAATATCACGTCATGACTTAGTGGCCCACGGGCTTCGTGGAAAGTTTGATTTGGCCCGCAGTGTGTGAGAGGTTAAAGACATCTGCCATACACAAAATCAAGGGACCGAAATCAAAGGGCCTCAGAAATGTTTGAGGAAAGGCCACTGAATAGTTACGAAGCTGTGGGCCCCGCTATTATTTTCTGATAAAGACGTTTCTGAACAAATCACAAAACGCACATTTTCGCATGATACGATTTTGAAATAATTAATTCATCAAAGAAAGAACTCAAATTACAATCAAAAATTTTTCTTTAGAAATATTCATGTGCAAGTCTATTATACCAGTATGATATTGCTTAACCAAAGACATAGCTTAACGTGAACTCATTCAATAACATATCAAATTCTTCTATTTAACTCCAAAAAAAAAAAGGAAGAAAGGATTAATTTTTACCGTTTCCCTCTAAAAGTCCTAATTTCGCACACTCTCTTCTCCTAAAAATCCCTATTTCTCCCGAACAAAATATATTAGATACAGAGAAAAAAAAAATCCATAAGATAACGGAAATTAGGGAAAAGGTTAATTTATTAAAAAGAAAAAAAAAATACAAAAATTCCCTTCATACCGATTAAGTGCTGAATTTCCTAAAAAAAAAAAAAAAAAAGTACATTTTTATCCCTTTATCCAAGGCAGGAAAATAAATAAATAAACTAGACGGGAAAAGGTTTCTTGTTTAAAAGCGTTTTTCATGCAACTAATTGCATTAAATTAATTAGTTTAACGTTAATCCTTAAATAAAATTTGGAAAAATGTTATTTCTCTCCCTTTTTTATGTTCTTTTTTTTTCCTTTTAATTCCTTTAAATCCAGGCCATTAGTTACGAAATGCCCCCGATGCCTGTAAGAGCTCTGGAAAATGTCTTTTTCCACCCCCTTTATAATAATAATAATGATAACAATAAGAAATTGAAACAACATACACAAAGGAAATTCCTAAAATTCACTGTTTTTTGTCTTTCGTATAAAAATACGGTTTTTAAGAACAAAGCCTTCTGGTGAAATGAATTTTCATTAATTAATACGATTTAGTTCCCCCCGCACCCCCAAGAGTATTTCTTCTACGTTGGTCATTTATTAAAATTCAATGTATTGAATGTAAGAAGATTATAAAAAAAGGACGTGTATATACGTCCTGATGTGTGCGTGTTGTTGATGATTCCGGTATTATTAATTATGTTCGTTTCGAGCATCTCGGGTTCGGTCGGATCCAATATTATTAGTCTTCATCTTGTTTGTTTCCTTCGAAAAGAAACTAAAAAAATTGCTTCGCTCCCTCTTAAGGAATATCATTAATTTCTATTCTGTCTAATGCGATATTGTACCTAGTCTAGTACCTCTGTAATTTGCGAAAATAATTTTTTTTTTAACTTCCCGATTTGAGTTTAATTATGGAAATCCATCGATCTTATTAGGATTGCTCATAGTCAATTACTGTTTAAATTTTATTAATGTATTTTTAGGGTTAATGGCTCTGGGAATGTTTGATAAGGGAAAAAAAAACACCTTGTAAAATATACTGTAAGTTCTTAGATATTTTTGTAATATTGGGACTCTCTGTGATTTTATGTACGTTGATTAACCTCAAGTCATAATTTTTGCGTCTGTAGTTGGTTGATGCATTTTGTAATTTGCATTGTAATTTTATGTGGAAGTGAAGTTTCCAGATTTCAAGAGTTAAAATACGGAACACGCAGGGCCCGGTGCGAAAATAATAGCGAGGCTCCTTCACGAACAGTGCCATCTTGATGGGGAGGCCCAGGATTAGAGTCCCAAAATTAATTGAAGGAATTAGTGCATACAGTCTATTCGTGATTAGTCGAACTCCGATAACTTAAATATCCGTTTAATTCGAAGTTTTCACTCATCCCCAGAACTTTTTTTGTATTTAAATATAGAAATAATTCATTCGGTAGAATATTGGATCTGGTTTTTTAGTACCTATTCCTTATTTTTCTGTGTCGGTCAACAAGGAGGAATTTCTTCTTATAAAAGAAACCACTTATCATCCAGCTTTATTGATATCTTTAGAAAAACTCCCTTAATCGCCATCATACCACAAGAGTTAAGGATTTTACTTATGATTTTAAAAAAGCTGACTTTCATCCCTTGTGTATATATTTTTTTTTCATTTTCTTTGTCACTTCGATTGGAATTTTTTACATTTGTGTACTAATACCAATGAGGCTGTTTAAGCGCTTAACTTCTAAATTTATACAATTTTCGGTATGTGTGCACCTTTAAGAAAGACTTTCGCTCATAAGTATCCTCCTGGTTCGATAGGAATATTATTTACAACATCAAACGTAAAGAGAAATTTCGTAACAGATATTTGATGACTAATAGTATCTCTGTGACCAGGTATAATACAAATTTTATAGAGCTAAGGCTTTATAATAGGAACCTATTTTAAAAAAAGCTACACAGGCTCATAAACAATATATTGATAACATTGAAGAATCTCTCATTGAACCCTAAACAGTTTTGGTCTTATTATAAAAATAAAAATAAAAATGCATCAGAGTATATGTATTTCGAAAACAATGTTTTATCAGCAGACACCTTGATTGCTGATGGTTTCATGAGGGTTTCACCAAGTTTTTGTATCGCATTTGTCACATCTTCCGAGGAGGATCACAATCGTTCTTCTGCTTGAAACAATGACTTTCCTGTTTTCTCTGATCTTGTCAATATTTCTTGTATGTCCTTAAATGATATCAAATATAATATGAAGAGGTTGAAGGGGAGTAGCTCTAGGAGTATTGATGGTATTACTTCCCTATTTTATCAAGGCATGTGTTGTTGTATCCACTTCTATTAATTTTTAATATGTCTGTTAAAAATTGGACCTTTCCTGATGAATGGAAGAAAGCAAAAATCGTTCCCATTCTCAAAAAAATTTTATAGACATAAAATTGAAAATTATAGAGGTGTGGCTATTCTGCCACTTGTTGCTAAAAAAATTTAATATATTATAAATTTGGGCGATTTGCCCAAATGGCTTTTGTATTTGTATTGCATGTGATAAAATCGATGCTCAAATTAGTACCTGCATCTCCCCAAATCCGCTTGGTTCTGTTAGAAATAGATCTGCAGTTACCTATCTCCTTTCCCTCAATATATATATTGTTGAAGCCGTGGAACGTTAGCTCGATGTAATTTACACAGATTTCACCAAAGTATTTGATTTTGTTACCCACTCTATATTGATGTACACATTGAAAAAAGGGTTGGTTTCTGTGGTAATACTCGTAATTTATTTGCTTCGTACCTGAAAAAAAAGACTGCAATTTGTATCTCGCGGCTCGTCTCTTACTGACGGATTTTGCGCAACACCTGGAGTCCTTCACGGGTATGTCTTTGGACCGTTGATGTTCCTTATAGTATTTAATGATCTTGGAGCTGCTTTTAACAATTGCATATTATTTGGTCGTTAACATTCTGTATTTTCATATAGCTCCTCACTTTAGGACCTCCATTGGTCGTTTTTGTGCGATAAACCGATTTTGTATTTTATATCATAATTAACTGAGAGATTTATTATATTTATACCACACCTAAAGGCAAATTCAAAGAGCTTCTACTCTCCGATTCATGAGCGATTTTTTCTCCTGTAAATGACTCGTTGTATGTGATTGCAAAATTATTTTGTTGTTCGTTTATTCATTTTATTTTAATTGTCGTGTGCTTTATTTATTTGTTTTTATTTTCAACTGATCCAGTGACTTTATATTTGCCTTTGATTTTATTTATTTTGTATTGACTTATGTTTGTGTGGTTTTTTTTTTTTTTAATATTTTATATCTGTGTATTTTATTTTATCAAGTTTGATTTTAATGCATTTACATTTCTACGCCTTACCTTGCTGTAAATAAATTGTTTTCCCTAGCTTGGTGTATTTAAATAATAATAAATTTTTCTTTAACTCGAAGTTTTCTTCCTTTAATTTGAAGTTTTCGGGTGTGAGAGAAGTTTAAAAAATAACAATAGAATTTAGCATGTTTGCTTTGCGTAATCACGTATATACAATGGTGCTCGTCATGAATTAATTCCGGAATTTATACCAATTACAGAATCATTCAGAGTGAGTCTATCGTAGTGATAATAGCAAATAGTAAATATATAGTTAGGTTTACTGTCTTTAAAAAATTAAAATACGGGACGAAAAGAATTCCTTTCCAAAAATAATCGGACATTTCCTTGAATACGGGATGTCTGGCAGTTTTTCAAGTAAATAATTAATTATAATTAAGTAATTCGCTACAAAGGATCAATTTTTTTTTCTCTTTTGGAATATTTTGAGTGTGTGACAGCTGGAACTATGCCGCATGCTAATAGTTTCGAAAGAGTCCCGCTCATATTTTAGTTCTGAAACTAGACTCACGTCCATAAATGACACTTATTAGCATGACGATGTTAACCACGTGGCCATTGTCGTAATCATGGGTCCAGTCTTGAAATTACCAACTCATTTCTACGAAAAAGAACTCGACCTGTAATGTCAAACGCGGTTATTAATATTCTGACGAGCTTTATGCTCCGACGATAAACGAATTAAGGGAGTGGATTTAAAATATATATATACTGGATATAGAGTGACTTTTGTACGTGAACTGAATGCACTGTGCATATTTTATGGGCATTTACAAGTTTTGACAAAAATAATACGCGTGACAAAAGACACGAAACTCGTTCACTTGTGATGTTGCTGGAGGTTAACATCCTTTCTATGGTTTTGAGTTTCGAATGCCATCATTCAATGCTTCTGTCTCTCTTCAAAGATAATGAATCGTGGTGATTCGATAGCTTTTGATCATGGCTCTGTTCTTCTGCTTCTAATTGATGCAACGTAAGAACATGGAATATTTCAGTCACATACATGGGAATCATTATATATTTTCCCCATAGTATATGGATATTTTTTTCCTCCTGAACAGTGATTTAATTATTCCCTTTTCCCATTTGTGACTTTCAATCATTGTCATCTCTTTTTTGTGACGTTTGATAATTTTCTTCGACGATTCGTTGCCTTAAAACATTCTTTTCACTTTCAACTTAACGGGACTCCTACCTTTTAACGAGATAAAATAACTTTATCATGTAGAAATATTATTAAAAGTATTATTTATTCATTGATTTATTTCAAATTTTTACCACATATCATGTATGTTAAAATTTTATATGTTTAGTTGTGTATGATATTCTATACTAGTATAAAATTTTACGCATCTCCAATACTTAATTTTTTACAAATTTTCAAAAAAGTGCATTAAAAATAGCTTGCGTGCTAATTCATCAAGATAAATTATTCTTCAATAAAATTGAGTAAAACTTGATTCAAAATAAAGGAAACTGTTCGGTTCATAATATGAAAAAAAAATTGAGATCCATCCATGCATATTCTTGGGTTATAATTTTTTTATATTAAAAAATAAGTAAATTGTTAAAAAAGTTAAAAAATTTAAAATTTAATTTTGATTTAAAAATCTTAATATTTTTCATAATTTCATGAACTGAACAGTTTTCTTTATTTCGAATCATTTTCTATTCAATTACATGGATTTCATTCAATTTTGTTATGCGTGCCAGATGTTTTTGAAGAATTTTTTTTTAATTTGTAAAAAATTAAATTTCAGCGACACGTAAAATTTTGTACTGGCACACAGTATAGCACACACAATCAGATATATGTGGTAAAAAATTAAAATAAATCAATTTATAAATAATATTTGTACATAAGAAAGTTTTTTTCCATGTTAAAAAGTAAGAGACTCCTCAAAAACATTTTCTTCCTATTCGTGACTTTTTCCATTCTCATCAGATTTAAATTAATTTCTCATTCTTCCAATTTGCAACTTTGCATACTTTTATCATTTGTAACTTTCAATTATTCTCTTCTCATTTTTTACTTCTAGGAATTAATTGCCTTCGGATTTTGCATTTTTAAACACTCGAATCAAAAAAAAAACTGTGGCTTTTGATCACTATCTTCCCATTTGTGACTTTTAGAGTTTTAACCACACTGCTCAAATGCAGCTCTTAATATTCGCTTCCAATTTGTCACTAATAGCTATTTTCATCTCATTTAGGACTATAATTCTTCTCATTTGCTACTTTTATTTACTACATTTTTCGCATTTGCTTCAACTCAAGACTTCCTACTCATCACTTCTTCATTTGTGACTTTCAATTATTCACTTCTCATTCGTGGACTTGAGTCAATTTCTTTTCAATTTTTGACTTATAGCAATTGCCTTCCAATTTCTCACTTTTAGCCATTATCTTGAAAGTAGCAACTCTTAGACATTCTCTTCAAATTTGACACTTTTAGTCATTATGACTTTAATCCTTATCATCTCATTTGCGACTTTCAATCAGTCTCTTCGACTTTGTAAATTTAGCTATCCCAATTTGTGACTTCTAATTACTCTCTTCCAATTTGTAACTTCTAATCATTCTCTTCCTATTTGAGGCATTTAATAACTGCCGTCTCATACAAATATAAATGCAGAATCAAAAGCCATAACAGGCAAATTGCCAAACAAGATCGCTGGAAAAAAAGTAAAAGGGCAAATAAAAATAAATAGTATTACAAAAAGCCTATAAAATTACGGTTGTCGTAGTCTAAATACAGCTACCCAAAATTAATACGCCAGATAATGTTACTAAACAACTAAAATATCTGCCCATGGGAATATGATTTTCATTCTTTACATATGGATAGCTTCTCGCTTACTCCCACCCATCTTATCATATTTCCTTTTGAAGGTGTCTATCGTTGGGGAAATCACGTCATCAGAAGGTAAGCTATTTCATGCGTTTACAACTCTGTTGGACAAAAACTCCCTACGACACAACAGCCTAGAGAATTATCCTTAAATAATCGAAACTGGTGTCCCCGAGTCGAAACATTTGAAAGACGGCGTAACAGGGCGCGGTAGCCCGGTCGGTAAGATACTCGCCTAAAGTACCAAAGGATGCTTAGAGGTGTCGCGAGTTCGATACCCGGTTCGTCTTTGTCAGAAAACTTTCCTGACACAGGGGTACAACAAAAAATGGCGACTTGACCGCAGCAAAAAATTGCTACCGCACGGAGTCCCCCATCGAGGGGTTAGCGCACCAACTCCTCGATGAGCATAAGAAACAAGCCTGCCGTTCGGAATCGGCACTAAATTGTAGGTCCCGGTCTAATTAGCCCTCGTGTGCAGAAAAAATGACCGTGGTGCAACAAAAATGATCAAATGACGGCGTAACAATATTTCATGATCCATCACATCGATATCCTAGAAAATCTTAAATACTTCAATCATATCTCCACGACGACTACGTTGTTCCAAAGAAAACATATTTAACAAATGAAAAGTTCTTCTTCGTATCTCACACACAAACCTTTTATAGCCGCCAGTGCTCTAGTGCGCGGATTTCCTACTGGTGTTCCGCGGAATCCTGAGGTTCTGTTATAGTTTATTTGGGGTTCCGCATGATCAAACGCCCCGGTACCCTTTAAAACCCCTGGTACCGGAGAACTTAAAAGAAGAAAATTTTCTTGTTTCTGGTATTCGCAAAAAAACTGTTCTTTGTTTTAAATTTTAACGAGATAGTTTCGCATTTAAAAATACTCCAGACCACTTGGATGACTAACCTAGAGAATGTGGAAGCATGTGAATGACAGAAAGAATAACTGACCCGATGAGCGAGGGACAAAAACAGTGACGGAGGGTGTGAAAGCATGTGAACGACCGAAAGACAGTGACACAGATACATATTTACGGATGGCTAAACAGTCCGTACGTCTAATTTGGAGGAATGAGTAGCCAAGAAAACTAGACTAGAATATATATTTATGAAATACACAAGGTGATTCAAAACTCAACGTACAAACTGTTAGGGGAGGTAGAAAACACAAAAACAAAACAGAATCACCTAGGAATGTATCGCTTTTTTTGTGCATGACTGTGAATGGTAAGAACTTTGATCACTTGTGAAATTGAAAATGTATCGCTAAATAAAGAGGTTTTCCAACAAATTATTGGCTTGTCATTTCTGCATCTTCGTTTATTCTCCAGTTGAACAGGTTGGGGTTTCCTGCCATACATTCACATGTGATTCCTTTTTATTTATGTGTTTTCTACCTCCCCTAAAAGTTTGTACGCTCAGTTTTGAATCACCCTGTATATAGAAACAGCGGTATATACGATATAACTAATCAGAGTTAGTACAAGTTAACTAATAGAACGTCCATTCTTGTTAGTTAACTGGAATTTTATAATTTTTATGATTGTGTTTTTAATTGGGTTGCTGTATTTTTGAAATATATGACATCCATATTTGTTATGGGCATCTTTTTCTCAGCTACCTCGTTGGCCATTTTACCTGTTGTGGCGTTGTATTTGTATTTGGAATAGTTTTCCCATTTAGCTTTATAATCGAATCATCGGTTGTTCGAACCAAAATGAGTGACCATGCACTTGTGGACGCTGAAAGTCATGCTTCATTCATTTCCGATGCTGCAATCCTGTTTAAGTTGACCTGGCCATATCGTTTTGATTTCAAACTACACCCATTAATTCAACGTCATCCGCAAATTTGCTAACAATCGTATCAATTCCCTAATCGAGTTCATCGGCAAAAAATGAAAAGAGTATGTGTGTATCCAATGATACTTCCTGGAGTAAACTTAACTGTGACTTATAGTCATTCTCTTTTATTTATGCATTATCTAATGAATCTCATCGCTTCGTTTTCTCGCATACCTAATGTACACGTTAGTGATTTTTTTTAGCTCGAAAAAAAAAAATCTCATAAATGACGAAGAACATGCCTCATTCCCTATAAAGCCCCTGATAGTGTTTTACTGAATATTTCATGGTTTTCCGAGCATAACAACGAATACTTAATAACAAAAGTGTATGAGTAATTTATTTCTATATAAAATAAGGATAGACAATCCATCATTGACGGTAAGGGAATGAATATTGCAATCTTCGGTTAAAGATAATGAATTTCTTATTTTATCACGTATCCGGGTATATTGGCTATGACTGTAATAAAAACCTAGAAAGAAAAAAAGTGAAAAACGTAAATAAACATGAATTAACTCTATCAATCAATCTTCTCTCAATCGATACGAAATATATTTTGCAATCTATATACAGTATTTGAATGAAAAACGATATTCACAACGAAATTGTCAATTTAGGCAAAAACATCTGAAGCTGTTATCTCTCTCTCTCTCTCTTACCTTTTTTCATACTTTAGGTGATTTGAGATAAAGTGAGATGGCTTTTTGAAGCAATCACACCTGTCAGGAAGTGATCGCAATACTATGATTTATAAGCCGCGAAACTATCCAATTGTTTTAATGTGTCTTCATGTACGTACACTGTGACATAATGACAAAATATTCTGTTTCTTTTTCTAATTATTTTTAAATATGTTTCAATGAAAGAAACGTTAAAAAAAGAGAAATTTCTGCTCCAAAGTTCTCGAAATTATTTATTTAATTTTGTTGCATTGCTCATCTTCATGCGACTTAAAATATTTATTTTCCTGTTTTTTTTGCCAAAAATGCAAGTACATTATGCAGTTTGAAATTTCGACTTTTGATCTTTTTCTTTTTTTTTGTGATTTCCAATCACTTGCCAAATTCATATTTCTGACTTTTAATCATTCTATTTTCTCATTTGTAACTTTAATCACTCCCTTCGAATTGGAAACTTTTGGTTATTTTTATTTCAATTTGTAACCTTTTAAAAACCCTCTTCTCATCTGTGACTTTTCATCCTTTTCTACGGATTTACGATTTTCAGCGATTCCATTCCCATTTATCACTTTCAATCATTCCCTTCCAATTTGTCACTTTTAGCCGTCCTATTCCCATTCATGACTTTTATTCATTTTTAATATCTTCGAATTCGTAACCTTCAGTCCGGGTGAGTGTTCTAAGCATTGTGCTAGAGCTCTGCCAGCCCTTTCGTTGTAGGCTTCATGGTGTTCACTTAAACCATAGTTTCCCAACCTTTCTTGTCCCATCGCCCCTTTCTACAGAAATTTTTTCTCATATCGTCCCCGAACGCAATCTAACACATAGGTTTCTATGTTTTACCCGTAGCTTCTACCGCCCCCGCCCCTACTACTACTACTACTACTACTACACTGCACACCAACTCCGGTCATATATCGCCATACGGCAATTTCCAACCAGTGGATTTGGGTGGGAAATGAAGGCTCCATCCATCGGTGGTCGCCCTAGGCTCGGTAGGTAAAGAACTTGCTTCGAATGTTCTATGCTTGGATTCGAACCCATGGACGTTGATGGTAACCTTCATAGTGGAAGACGAGTACCGCCCCCGGGAGGCGTTAACGTCCACGTTGTGAATCACTGACTTAAACCATTGAGGATAGATGTGCTTGATTTCATACTCAGGAGATTTTCATCGACAGGAGTATTCATCGACAGACCAGATGAATACCCTATGATTAAATTATTAGCATCATGATTATTTCAGTACCTACCATCATGTACTCAAACAAGCCAGACTTCTTGTTTGGGTGCTTTTCGTCTGGTGATGGTAATAATCAAAGCTCTTGATTTGTGAATATGCCTCCCAATAGGCTGGCAGGGCTCCTACCTATCGCCATCTATAGCTAGATTAGTAAATGTAGTTTTAAGATGTGTGGGCACGGCAAGGCACGGCACAGCACGACAAATGGCACACATCCCGCAATAGGGACCCAGGTCAGACTCTTCGAGGGGTCACTCTAATATACATTTATAGTATGAAGAGCAAAAGTAGAATCACATCTGAAAGAATCATCTCAGACACCTCTGCGCAGGAGTCCTGTCCCCTCCCCCTTCTTGTGGCGGTCATGAGTTCTGTAGAACATTGTTATGATTATCATCAAGGGTTCAGCGGAACCGCTTTATAATTATCGAGGGTTCCACAAGAAACTTTCCGTTAGAAACCCCCTTAAATAAAGAGCAAAAGAAATGGGCAGTCAGAAAATTCCGGGGCCAAACAGCACCACACTAGAGATACTTCTGGTATGGTGTTGGCTAAAAGAGGCATTTGTCGGGAGATGAACAACGCGTCCAAACTTGGGCTGGGGGGAATCGAATAAAGCATATACGCTCAACCCATGACCAGCTGGCCAAATGTGGCCCTCGGCGTCATCTGATGTGGCCGATGACCTCAAGCCTAATTTTGTAAAAATGAACTCAGCGGCACATTTCCAGATAACTTGAGTGACCCGCAGTTCAGCTCCATATCATATGAATGGCCCGTAATACAGAGAAACCGGTCTAAGACAAATACTGTATGAGACGGAAATCGGTCTTAAGCGGAATCAAAATACAGTCTGTTCAATGATTACCGCTTTTATTTGCAAGTTTATAAACAGAAGTCTGTCTAAAACAGAATATTATTTCTGTCCATTGACGTTCCGTTTCGCACAGGTTTCACGTTATATTCTTGATGACTTCGTGACCCGCAGTACATCTCCAGATCATTTGAGTGACTGCGGTGGAGTTCCAAATCACCTGAGTGGCCCCTTGATACATTCCTAAATCACTTAATTGGCTCGTGGCACATTCAAAGATTTTCGAGTGGCCCACGGCAAAGTTACATATTACTCTCTTAGTGGCCCGTGACCTCAAGTCAATGAAGTGGTCCACACTATTCTATAAGTTAAACACCTCTGAAAGGAAAGTCAATTGGAAAAATGTCGATAAAGAGTGAAAAGATCCTTAACCAAAAAAAAGAGGAGGAACCAAACCCCCCCCCCCCCCATAAATGAGCTTCTGTAGTGACCGGTGACACTTTCTGGAAGTGCAAGAAAGATGAATTGAGCATTGAATAGCATTTCTCAACACTGGAAAAGTATTGCATTTACCGCTGCGCGCTCTTTTATCCACTCGTGCTTTCCCTTCAAAATTATTTCGATGCGTAAAAATTGGCGCGAGAGTGAAAACACCTTCATAAAAAATGCCACCCCCTATAATCTTGCAGCCCTAGGCGGCCGCCTCATGCTTGGTGCCGTCCCCGCTGTTACAAATAACTCAAGTGGCCCAAAGTATATTTCCATATTACTTCAGTGATCCGTAGCATATTTACAGGTCATTTGAGTGACCAGCTACACTGTTCCAGAGCCTTAAGTGTTTCGCGGAGCAGTTCCACATCACTCAAGTTGGCCATGGCACATTTCCAGATCACTTAAGTCACTCGCGACACAGTTCCAGAATTCTTAAATGGCCTGCGGCGCAATTCCACATCACTTAAGTTGTACGCGGTGCAGTTCCACATCACCTAAGTTGTACGCGGTACAGTTCCACGTCTCATAAGTTGTACGCGGTACAGTTCCAGATAACTCAAGCGGCCCACGGCAACATTTCCACATGACTTAAGTGACCCGCAGCGCATTCCCAGATCAGTTCAATTAACCGCGGCACATTTATAGACCATTTGAGTGACTCCTGGTGCAGTTCTAGCTCACTTAAGCGGCCCGTGGCGCATTTACAGATTACTTAAATGGCCCGCGACGTATTTTCATACGCATCAAGCGGCCCGTACACACCCGGAGGTTTTGAGCACCATTGATATAAATCAATTTCATTAAAATCAACAACATCAGATAATCGCACGAATCCGTACGTTATGCCTAATGGCAGAGGAAAAGATGAATAATAGAACTTTAAATGACTCCACTCACTACTACTACACAGATTATTACTATTGCCCTTTTCTCTTCTTCTTCTTCTTTCTTTCTATAAAGGCCTAGGCCTTTCTGCGGCAAAAGAAGAAGAGCCTAGCCTCATCATCATCACCATCATAAAGGTGGGGAAGCAAAAAACCGTGACATTGAGGTATGTAAAATGTGCCTTGAAAAGTGGTTTTTATCTGCCAGAGCTGGAGGCACTCGGGAGGGGATTCCGTTGAGCCAAAAAATAAAATAGAAAAACGGGCAACCCAAGATAATATATATCCATGATGGGTAAGAAAGGTAGAAGATGGTGGAAAATGGGCAGTAGAATAAAAAAAAAAAAGGCCTTTAGTTGAATGGGTGGGACCAGACGAAGATAAAAGACTCTCTCTTTTTATTTTGCTTCCATACAAAACAGGTTTGTGGTAGGCTCTTGTGGTTCAGACGCGTCTATACCTACTGGGGCCGGTTCAAATTCAAAATGTCTCTCGGCCCTATGATATATAATGTTTCGAATGTACTTACTTATCAATTTCCCGAACAGATCTCGCAGACGGGTGGAAAACACATTGCAGAATCGTCGGAAAAGGGTAAATCGTTGAAAGTTTGAATTTTCTGACTCGGATAGCTGATTTCAGAGATATTTGGGCATTAAATTACATCAAATACGGCTGTAGAGGAAATTCAAGGGGACATTCACGTGCGATTAGTGTCTTGAATGAAGAGATGGAAGGTTTTCAGACTGAAAAGTGGAGTTTTTAGTGTCCAACGTCAGGACCGGAACTACGGGGGTGAGGGGGCGAATGCCCCTGGCGGAGGGAGGCAAAAATCCTAGTTACGACCCTGTCCAATGTGCCAAATTGCATGGCCCCCACAAGGGGTGGGCTGACAAGGCTCCAGCCCTAGGGCCCGGGAGGATTTTAATCATTTTTTTGTTTTTTCACGCTATAAAATCATCATAAAGGGGGTCGGGGGTCATAAAAGTCTGGTCGGGGGGCCCGTAAAAGATCCCAGCCTAGGGGCCCTGCTTCAGGATGTGGGGGCCATGCCAAATTGTGAGTTTTTCATTACTTTGTGTACGTGATTATTTTCGCTGGGTTCGAATCTCATTCAGGATTATTTAAATCTACCTGATGGATCAACAGCCCAGGGCTGGACAAGTTGCTAGGAAATCTAGGCGCTAGAAAAAAATTTTAGGCGCCAAATTTTTTTTTTTTACCCGGAGAGAAACGGGCATAGTAACCCACACCCCTTTTTCTGGGCATAGTGGCCCTCTTTCGTGTTGGCAGATATTTTGGATGTGAATTCCTAAACTTTTCTTGCTGCTCTCAGCCTGCAAATTTAGTAACTTTACAAAGAGAATTTTTATCGCTAATTACCAATTTTTTAGTCTTAATGATGACGTGGCGCCTGGGATTTGTCCATCCCTGTGGTGTGTGAAAGCCAAATATATAACTTTAATATTATCTAAACTTCCACATAATTTTTATTTTGGAGCCTTGAAATCTCAGCCTCGTGTAATTTATGTGTAGAAAGATAAATACAAATATAAAATTCTAGCAACTAATAGAACAATATATCCGAAAAGAAAGAAAATTACTAGAGGCATATTTACTGGTAAAAAGTGGTCCAATCGGGCAATGGTCTAGAGTAGAAGCAGTGGCATCGGAAATGTTTTAGACTCACGAGTGATATGCTTGAGATTTATATGGAATATTCTGATTCTTCAATAAGTTTCTAGGGATGTTTCTACGACAAAATAATGTACGACAAAATAACCCGCAGTAACAATGGCCCTGTCGACATGGCCCCCACATCCTAGAGCAGGGCCCCTAGGATGGAATCTTTTGCGGGGTCCCCGTCAGACTTTTCACGGGTCCCTTCTGTAGTTAATTTATAGCGTGAAAAAGCAAAAAAACGACGAGAATTGTCCCGGGGGGGGGGGGGCATGCCTGTAGACACTGGTGTCGAATCCGTGAAATGGATGGCCAAGAAAATTCGACTAGAATGAAAATTGAGAGCGGCAAAAAAATTCGTAAAGCATCAATGCATCAATGTTCCAAAACTGTAAATTCGCTAGTGAGAATAGCTCTTGTATGTTATACTGCCGTATTTTCCTGCATATAGTCCGCGAATTGTACGTTATAACGAATAAATAAACATAATTTCTAGGTGTGGATGGCAAACAGCTGCGTCTTATCTGCTACTTTTCTTCTTTTTATCTTCTTTTAGGTTTAAGTAGAAACAAATATATTTTCAAAATTAGTTTGTAAAAAGTATTTTCAGAAGATTTGTAGATAACGTATACATGTGTGAATAAAATGTTTGACATTTTCTACACTAAAACGGGACAGACAGCGCATTTCATTCCTTGGGATTTCATTATGAATGAAATTTTCACATGAGAGAAGCATTACAATCGATCCCACTTATAACGTTCCCGCTTATTACAACTTATTTTTGTTGTCCAAACTTTGATTAATTCGCATTGAGATTTCCCGTTTAAAGCGTTTTCCCATTTACAACGTTTATCCATGACGTTTTCTTTCTGAGAAACGTTATAAGCAGAATCCTCTATATACACCCCCACGGAGTAGGCTTTATATGCAGTAAATTACGGTACGTTCATAAAACTATCACAGTGCTAAAAAATTAGCTGAAAAAAAAGAATAATTCTGAAATTATATTTCGTTCATCACACAATTTCGAACTTCCAAAAAATCATTCTGAAATTATTTCTCAAGTAAATTTTCACTTGTACTGATTTTTTCACTGGTTCCGAAATTATTTTCCCATTAATTTTCAGATTATTATTATAATTAATTCCAGAACTATTATTTTCGAAGTTATTATTTACATCATTTTTAAAATTTCTGGTAAACGTTTTCTAACGTTTATGTTTCTGTATTTTTCAATTATGTATGTATTTTTGTACATTACTTAATCTTCACCACCAGATTTTTTCTTGGGCTTAGAAGTTAGGGCTGCAAGAGCCCCGGAAACATCGGGCCCGTGCACCCAGAACCCCACACAGCTTTTATTGCCATTTATATAAATATCCGAACCTATCGAACTTGTAAAAAGCTTGTTGCCGTCCGAAAAAAAAATTCATCCGCCGAGATTCTCATCCAAAAAAAAAAACCGGACAGAGAGCAGTGCAGTAAATAAGAAAAACTTCGCGGAGGGGGGGAGGGGGGGATGAATTGCATTTCCGTCCGCTAGGAGTCGCCATAAACCGAAGCGATTCCGAACGTCGCGACCCTGACGTCACCGCACACACACGGACGGCGTGTGTGGTTCAGTCGCTTGTTGTGCGTGCGTGCGGTGCGTGGTTAGAACTGAGTTGTGTGTGTTGCGTCTGCGTCTCTGGTTCGCTACCGAAACGACGACCCGTTCGGCTCTCCAAAAACCGTGAAAAATAATCCTCCGAGCAAAGCCTCCCCTTGTTGGTGGTGGCCGTCGGACCGGTGGATGCATCATCATTCTTGTGCGTTTATTGCTGCTACTCAAACAAAAAATTGTCTCGCGAGCAAAATAATTAACGATTATAATTATTAATTATTCTTTAAGTTCAAGGCATCACGGATTATTTCGTTTTTTGTTTTTGTTTTAAATTCCGGACAACTCCGATGAAGCGGCGATAAACATTGTAGTTTTTGAAGTAGTTTAACAGCATGTCGCTGCTGGTAAACGAGTGTTTCCGATTAACTTTGATCAGGCAGAGGCTATAATAATTATTATTATAGAATAGCCTTTTATTTGTGGAAATTTGTCTTTTTATCGAAGAAGAAACGCTTGTATTTATCAAGGATTATTATTTCTTTTCTGGAGGAGTTTTTTGTGTGATATGCTTGGGATTTTACTCTTTGAATCTGCAAGAAACGACAGCGAGAAGCTTTGGAATTGATTCCGTTTTACCATTTGTTTATTTTTTTGGTTAATTTATTTTTGGTTTTGCCCGCGATCCCAGTACAATGATGTGTGCGTCGAGTTCCGATTGAATACATACGCACTCTTTATTGGGGGTTTTTTGGTGCTGTTATGGTGTTGGTGATTGAAGAACTTGTTGAGTTTCCGAAGAAGGAGAAGACAGTGTTTTTTAGTTTATCGTCAGTGTCTGCTGGACCATTTTGATACCCTGTGTTTTTGTTACTTTGCTGCTTGGTCTTCAGAAACGGTAAGTTTTTATTTGATGTTTAATATTAAATTTATATGTAAATTTATTGTTTATTCATTTTTTTTTTTTGTGATGTCATACTTCTGATGGATTAACTATAATGGGATCTACACTTTTAGAGTAGATTCCGATCGGAATAGCTTGACATACACGGCATCCAGTGGTGTTTTTACGGGTGGCCGAATTTTTATTTATTCTCTCTGGAATTTTATATTACTTTTTCCTATTCGATTTCCTATTTTGGCATTCCGTTCTTTTTTTAATAACGACGATTTATTTCAATGTTTTACTTCGAAAATAACATTTTAGAAACTTTAAAAATTGCCGGGGCCGCGAACTCATTAAAACAGCCGTGACGGCAATGATGAGGTTCGAGCCCAGACCCGAACATCTAAAAAGTTATGGTTTTTTTTGGATGTTTTCATTTTTGAAGACCTTTTTTATACGAATTTTAAACATTCTAATTTTTGCTCATGCACCTGTGACTTGGTATTAAAATTTGTTTTAATCAAATATCTTTCCCCGTAATTCTTATTGTTCCGTATTTTTGAGAATGTCGATTCTTCTCTTCCGTAATGTTCATTTACCGTGAAAAGTGGAATTTTTCGAATCCTACATAAGTGACTAGACATAAAATAATTAACTCAATCGATGTTTCAAGCGTATTCTATCGAGGCATGTGTTATTTATGCTCTTTTAAAAATTAAGTCTTGTTTCAAGCTCAAACTGTCGAGTCATTTACGCACTTTTATGTACTTTGTAAATAGTCTCTTGAGGAAAAAAGTCAAAATCGATGCTTGGAAAAAATATGTATGCATGACATGCAACAAGTTTTGATTTCGTTTACGCATTTGCATCGCAATTATTATTATTTTAAATGTGGTGATTGATTAAGATTCGACTGTGAAGTGATCTCTCGCAAAGACGCTATTACATGTGTTTCAATTGTCAAATATTAAGCTGAAACGTGAATGGTGCGTCTTCTTCGATTAACGGGTATATTACGTCTCTGGAGTTGTACATTGGATTTAATGCTTTGCCGTGATGTGTGCCGTCTTAACGCATGGGGTCCTCACGGGCACGGCTCTGAGGCCTCAATAGAAGACGAGCCTAAAAAAAAAGAGACTTGGTTGAAATTTTCGAGAGAAAGCATGTAAATTTGCCTGGTAGGGCCTCAGAAAAATCGGTACTTATCCGTTAATAATTGAAATTTACTTCTTGCGGACGTTGCTAATCCGTCGTCTATCGCTTCTTGTTTGGATCTTGCTGCAATGTGAGGGGAATATCTCACCCTAAGTAACAACAGTTTTTGTAATCACCTTAATCTGGTACTCACTGAAGCGGGGTCGCTACTAGATGTTTGGTCTGCTGGGTCAAGATCCCATTTTGGAGCCGTCCTTGTACTGTTGAAGGAGAAGTTAAAGGGTGAAATTTGCGCCCCATCTAGTCCGGCGCCCACGGCACCAGACAAGTCTGCCCCCCCCCCCCAGCTGCGGCACTGCACTGAAGCACGCCAACCGTGCTCAATGCTCTATCCCAATTTTTTACACACGATATATATTTGTGTGTGTATAGATACTATAATTAAACATCTCATTTGAGTTGTACTCAGAGATTAGCGCTATTTTCATTTGAGTTTGTATCAGAATTTTTCTGTGAGTGCTGCTCTTTTCAAAAGCATAAGCAATACTCGCGAAGTCCTCAAGAGAGAGATTACAGATTCACTTACTTTGTGATTTTCTTTTGTTTTACAAATTACTTGTGAACTTATGTAATTTGTTACTTGTAACAAATTACTTTGTTAACGCACGGACCCACCCGTGTACGGCCCGATGGTCTCCACAAATGAGAAGGCCTCACAAAAGCAAAAGAACTGTTTTAAATGTTCGAAAATTTGCCAGGTAGGGCCTCAAAAAATAATTTAGCCATAGGGGGACATAATGCTTATAAGACGGCCGCATGCATCAGTCCTCTGCTTCTTCTTGACTTGTTTACAGCCAAACATCATGTGGTACAATATAGGGTCTTTCAAACATTCCCGTACAAAATCCGTGATAAAATTATAGTACCTTACGCTAAGTATGATACAAAAGGGAGTTTTTACAACATTCATTTGTGGAATTTATCACAAAATAATATCTTATATCCGTAATAGCATGTATGAGCTTCATAATAATATACATGTTCAACATAATATCAAAGTAAGCCGAATAACTTTTTGGATAATAGTCTTCCTTTATATTCTGATCATCCGACATCCGTTGCCGACGCTTTTATCTCTCACGTCGCTTGATCTGATCTTCAGATCCCTTCTCTCAATGTAGAGAACTTCTACCAACCCGTGTTGAGAATTTTTCACACGCGTTCTAAGCCTTCCGGATCAGGAATAAAAGGGAGCCTTATTCGTATTAATAATATTATTATCATCATCTACAAACGAGCCGCCTTTTCTGTCGTGTCTTTTAAAAGGGAGTCTCGGAGAGAATCTCGCAGAGAGGATTTCCGTATCCATTCCGCATTCGTGTCTTAATATTCTTTCATGTCTTCCGTGAATTTTCTAAGTCGATGTTTCCGGTTGGAAAGAGATTATGGTCCACATTTTGGACGACATTCCGTCTAATAAAGGTGCAATTATACGGATGTCGGTAGCCAGGAAAAAGCCAAGTTCAAAAACGGTCAGCGTTGGTCATTTTCTTGGAGCGCAGACACTTATCGCAAATGTGAATGAATGGCCGCAAGAAAAGATGTCTACTTACGCTCGGTTTGGGCCTTAAACATTCTTAAGGTCCTATATAATATCTCTATGCGTGTTTTTATAAATGATCAAAATTTTAACTTTTAGCTGGAGCTTTGTTAAGCTGTGACATCAAAATATACATATTTTGATCATTTTTAGGCCCTGCTTTTTGTACGAGCTGAATATTTATATGACCGTTAGTATTTAGGGAACTACCACACCAAAATTGTAGTCATTGGCTTCAATACTAACATAAGACGAATTCTCATTTCTAACATAAGACGAATTCTCATTTCTAACATAAGACGAATTCTCATTTCTAACATAAGACGAATTCTCATTTCTAACATAAGACGAATTCTCATTTCTAACATAAGGCGGTCCATGATTTTAAATAACTAATAAATAAATAATACTCGTCTTTCCACTTTGTCTTCAAGAATTTTACGGCCAGGTGGGAAAAACTATTTTGCGGCTCCTCCATCTTAGTTGAACATTTTGCATCACAAAATAATATGTTGGTAGAATTTTGATACAGACTTTCTGGAACATTCCAAATCAAAATGGAAGAAGCGCTCAATGTACGTTTATAATGCACTAGTTTTTAAGGAACTTTCTCATGTCAAAATTACAGTTACTGACTTCAATCTTAATTTGATTTCAAACATAATACGGCAGGGATGAAGTCCACGCTCTCAAATGGTCGTAAATACTCGTTCTCTCTCATTGGACTCTTTTTTTTCCCCTCTACCTTAGTTAAAGTTTTTACATCACAAATACAGTGTGTTGGTAGAATTTTAAAATAAAGGCTCCCTTGAAAATTTAAAATTAAAATGAAATACGTGCTCAATGTACGTTTACAACGTACTAGTCGGGCTTAGGCATTTTCCGGGCATTAAAAAAAATTGCGGTCCCATATAGTATCCGTATGAGTGTTTATAAATATTCATAATTTTAGCTACGGCTTTTAGTAAGCTTTGACGTCAAGTTTAATACATTTTCATTTATTTTCAGGGCCCTGTGCGGCTTTGCATCAGATAAATATTTTTGATCCTTAGTTTTAGGGAACTATCATTCAAAAATTACTGTTATTTACCTCAATATTAAATTGATTATGAACATAAGACGGCCGTAATGGAATCCATAATTTCACATGGCCGGTTACACTTATCCTGCTATAGGTACAAAGTTTTTATGCATTTCTTAGCCTACTTCAATAGAATTTCAGGTATTCTTGAATATTTAAAATGAGTGAAATACGTGGCCAGGGCTTAACAAATCGAAAAAAAAAAAAGAATTAGACATCAGCCGAAGTCCTTAGGAGCCAAGAATGATATTAACACATTCGAATCGGGCTATTTTTCCTTAAAACTTTCATATTAAATCGCGGTATTTTTTGTGATATAAAGATATTTCATCGTATGTGTAACGAGAATTTTCTCGTTTCCCGATGCGAATGTGTTAATATCAAGAAAAACGGTGCTAAATAAAGTTTTTTAAAACTTTTCTGGGACTTTATATCATATTTCTCCCATGTTTAAAACACACGCTATCATTAAATCAGAAAATTTTGGGTCATTCATAAACTCCAATGTATGGACCGGTCAATGTATTTTTTAAAACGTTTTTGTTGACATCCCGTGTTTACGACCCGTAAAATTTCGCGGCTTCTTCTGTTGCTCTTCCTCCAGCTCTTCTGGCCGTAGTAAAAAGTACGCATCATCACCATCATTCTTTTATTCAATCTCATGGAATAAATATTTCTAGTGCAACAGAGTTAACCAAAATATTAGGCTCAAAAATTGTGTTTTCAGATTTTCTCTCAACAGCACCGGCTAAAAAAATAACCGCGCGTGCCTTGTTTATCATCCACTTGGTTTCGTAGACTCATCACCTGTTCAACTCGGAAATTCTCAGCGTAAAGCCGAAATTATGTATCAAATCATCCCTTTCGGAAAAAAAAAAAAAGAGAGAGGAATCGTGATCAGAAAATATGATCACATTTTTATGTAATAGCCATCGAAATGAAATTCCCCTCTTCTGAAAATTGTTTGGGCGGAGCAGATGCTCTGAAAATAGATTATCAGTAGAAAAAATACAGAGGCCCGAAATTTGGGCTTGAGGTAATGGATGGTGACTTTCCTGTGAGAGGAAAGAAAATATAAACCGGCCGTCCAGGGTCGAAATGTTCGGATGATCATTAACTTACGATTCTTAATCGGCACTTTATTAAGATTCATGTTATGTGTGATGTAATCGTTGAACTTTACTTGTACATGCGTAGAAAAGAAAAGTATTAGTTCTCTTCTTGCTCCATCAAAACACGTCTGTGTTAACTCTCTATCCCTTGCGGCCTACGGCCAGTTCTTTTTTTAGACCGTCCGTCATTATGACCGTTATTGGTATGTTGACCAGGCTCCGACGCCATTTTCTCTCTTTCCACTCGTCTAATGATGTTTTAGAAAGAGAATGTGGTGGTGATGATACGAGAGAGAGAGATGGAGAAGAAAAACAACAAAACAATCCAAGGCCCGGAGCTTTTCGCCTTGGGCCTCAACAACGGATATCATTCCCGTGTTGATGAACAACAAACTTGCGGCCCAGACAGACTCGACACTGACATTCAAATCCTATCACCAGAAGGAAGTTGCGTCTTGATCATTTTGTGTCCAGTTTGAGTTATTGTGTGTGGCTGTGACATTTTGTCTTTCCGACAGGACACAATGCCACAATTTCCTTTTTTTTTTTTGTGGCCATGAGCTCCTGGTACTTACAATTAATTTATCAATGCCCTAAATTTTTAAAGAATCTTGTTCTACTTGTCGACTTGTATCGGGTTTTTGGTTTTTATTTAGTGATTCCGGTTGCGAGTCTGGACTTGAATCACTATAAAAAAATTATCAGTAATAGTTTTATAATGCATAACCACCAACCACGTCATGTAGCACAGTGGTCCTATATTTTAGTCATCCTCGGCTCCCTTGTCCGATTCTTGGCTCATCCGCAGCTCACCAGAATAGTTTAGAAGATATTTTAACTTGTAAAAGTAGCATTTCAAAGCGTGAATAGTCACATAAATGAATATCTCCAGCTAGTCGTGACACCCATGATTGGTGACGCCACTGGGAGCTGCGACGCACACTTTGAGAAACACTCTGATTCAGTAGATATATTCGCTTATGAAAGAATCACTTCGAAGCGTAAATAAGCACACACATCAATATCTCCAGATCGTCACGACGGCTCAGTCAAAAATTGGTGATGCCCTTAGTAGCCGCAACGCACTTTTTGAGAAATACTGCTGTAGCAGGACGTCATGGCTGGGATGTTTGGCGATATTTTATTCAACATTTTTCTTGGTTCCTCTCTGTAGTGAATTTATACTGCAAAGCTTGATAAATCAAAAGAAAAAAAAAGAAGTAGACGCCAGAACAATTTTTTGGTAGCCAAAGCATACTCTGCGCTCAAGAGAAATGGTCTTAACGTGTTCTCGATTTTTCTGGGGACTCCCATGTGCACTGTGATAAAATGGGAAAATTTGGTGTGATCCCTAAAGTCCAATTTAGCAGTTGCGCATAAAAAAATTTTAGGTGCCTACACCTATTTTCTAGTCGGCATGGTAACTTGGCGCCTGGGATTTATCTACCCCTGTATAATGAAAAAGGAAAAGACAAGAATCGTGCTGGGGGCCCCGGAGCGCTGTCAGCTCCACTATTCTGAGTGCCGTGGCAAAATGATTGTTTCTTTGTGCAATGGAATTCCTTTCTATTCTTCCATTTACCAGTTCCGTCTTAACGCATGGGCCCACGGGGTCGTCGGAAAAATGAAAAATAGTTGAATTTTTCAAGAATTCGCCAGGTAGGGCCTTACAAAAATAACTTGGCCCGAGGCACATGATGCTCTTATCGTCCGTAAATGGCCCGGCCGTTAACGAACACCTTTGGAGTCTGAAACACGGCATCAATGTATTTCGCTTTGTACTGACGGACAACCCGTTAGCGGACAAAAATGTCTGCCCCATGATGCCCGTTATCGAAAGATTCCACTTTATAACAGTTGCGAACTCCCTGAAGATCCGCAGGATATTTCCCAGGTTAAATGAAATACACCTATCTGACGAAAGAGGGTCTTTGGTACCCCCTGTGACTGACCAAAATTTCCTAGTTGAGTCATTATGAGAAATAAAACTCTACTTTACAGGAATTATTTTATATTAAAAAGTAGAAATACTTTTCTCCCCTTTTCGCGGTACATTTTCCCCAAGTAAAAGTACCGGGGCTAAGACAGCAATGCCATCTATTGGTATTTTTGACAAATAGACCCGTGTTCGGAGTTGTCCGTTTCCATTTACCGCTCGCTCGATTTTTATATATTGATCTCTTCTAATATTTTTCCACGTATACTTTCTAAAACATATTGCTCTTTTTATTTTATCAAATGGAATCTGGTTTCAAATCCGGAACATATAACACAGGGAACCCCCCAGAGAATTCTGTAAATGTTGGGAATTGGTTCAAGGTAAACAAGGATTTTCGGTTCCCTGTTGAAAGTATTGTTATCATTTTTTGATAATATAAGAATATTGTGTTCTATTATTTCCCTTCTTAAAAAAATTTTTAACGGTGACAAATTTTAATATTTTTTATCAAAAATTCCGTCTGGAACTAGTTTTAAAAACAGGTGTGTTCTTTTTTTTCTCCTTGTACCACATCAAGGTACAGTGTCCGGTCTGTCGGAAATGTCGTTTCAGTAGGGCGTTGTTGGTGCCATTCGGACTGGTTATGATGTCTAGATTGGAATTAGAAACTTGAATAATCGATCTAGAATTCTGAAACAATGGCTGTTGTTTTTGGTTCTGATATATATGAGAGCTTTCCAAATTTTTAACGTTGGCATCTTCGGAAATTTTGAATATTTCTTTGCAATCGCTGTTCAAGGTGTTTTAAGCTGTCATCGCTGCCTCAAGGTGACTCGGCGGCACACTGGTAGGAGACAAAATGTTATTATCGTGTTGAATGTCATTTTATCCCCAAAATATCTCGCGACACTTACAGCGGCACCAAAAAAATTTTGGAAATCCCAGCCATGCTTGGTGTCCGCGAGTATGATGGTGCCCACTGTGTTCAAATTATTGAAGTTACAGTTTTTTGGCAATAAACTTTGTCCATTTGGCTTTCCCAACGATGACATAGCAGTAGTTCTTTTCCAATAATTTCTCAGCATCTGTTATTTTCCGTAATCGCTCATAAATTCTCAAATTCTCACCTATTTTCCATCAATCGCTCATAAATATTCACCTATTTTCCATCAATCGTTTAGCAACAGTTATTCTCCAACAATTAATTGTTCATCAACAGTTCCAATATTCATTGAGGGGCATGTATTTTCCAACAGTCACTTACCAACATGCATTTTCCAACAGTCGCTCAGCAACATGTATTTTCCAACAGTCACTCAGCAACATGCATTTTCCAACAGTCGTTCAACAATAGTTTGACTTGGCAAACAGCCTTCTTTCAACAACGACTTGGTAAACAGTTATTTTCAAACAATGGCTTGGTAAACAGTTATTTCCGAACAATGGTGTGGCAGAAATTTACTTTTCAGTAATTGCTTAATGTATATGTAATGTAACAACAATGCCTTTCTGTCTCACGATTTCCCCATCTATCTTCAAAATTAATTGTTTTTCGTTCTCCAGCATTTATTAAAAGCGCTAAAAACGGAGACGTTCGTGGTCACACTATCCTTTTTTATGACAAATGAGAGGAAATTGGGAGCAATAATGCTTTAGTTGCATCTGTATATAACGGCAGATTTTAAAAAGTATTTCCCCGTCCCCAAGTAGACTTTACATGAACATGACTGTTCACTTCAGTATTTACGTATTATTATCGCCCATATACAGGCCCCTTACATCCTCAAGCCGTACCCCCCAAAGCTAAGCCTTCCTATTGACTTTCTTGTAAATTTATAACGTTATGTCGATGCCATGTTACTTTGCCGAAGCCCTGCCAGCCTCTCATTTGTGGAGGGCCATATTATGTACCATAAATGAGAGCTAGGATATTCAAGTTTAATTTTTTATATCAAAATATTTTCCCTAATGTAATTTTAGCAAAACAGATGTTAATTTATTTTATTGCTGGAGAGAGAAAATCTCCCAAGTTCGCTTTGACACTGTCTTTTATTGAGGACGACATGACTACAAGAAAAGCAGTGTTAGCGCCTGAAATTTTTTACATGTGATTGCTAAATTTGAGACACAAACTTTCTAATTTCATTGCAGCGTGTCTTCCACATGGAAAGAGGTAGTTAAATCCCGCGAAAGTAGAAAAAAGTTATTCAGGACTATTTTTCGTGTGGAAAAATCGTGCTTGGTTCCTAGTCGTGTCGGCAAATACGCTTCTAGATGCGTGATTCACGCATCAAAATTCAGTTTCACTCCTCCAAATTTTGTTGAGTAGTGAAAATGCTCCTTCAAATTTCGGGATTTTGTTTAGTAGAATTATATTTCTAACTGATAAAAAAAAATGTCCTTCTTTTTACAGAAATACCACTTAAAATTTTGGACAGAAGTGATAATTACACTTGAAGATTTTATTTTCGCATAATAACTGCTTCCTAGGAAAATTTCTCTGGTGCCTAAATAATTTTTGATTAGTCAAGCCGTGATTTAATGTTGCATGGGACTCAGCTTTAGCTTTTCTCTGATTGATCGTATTATTTCTCACGTCGTTTAACATTCAGTTGTGACCGTGAGCGTGAACTGCATTTTCGATCAAATAAAATCGATGGGCACTTGCACAGGTGATAATTATCTATCAACATATACTCACGCAAGAAAGCGTATCTCGAGCGGAGAGTTGTTTACTGCTCATCTGAGAATGAAGAAGAAGAGACTTATCGTTTTTCACAAACGACCCACCCACGTGAAAATCGCCGAAAAAAAAAAAGCAGAAGGCTCGGCACGAAACGTGTTAATTTACGTCAGCCTGTCTAATTTTTCTTGTCCCGACGAAAAGTATCTCTTGAGAAATGTCCCATGAGAGGTGGTAAAGAATCTCTCCGTTCGACAAGACATTACGACCACCACCACCACCACACGTCCAACTTGGTTTATGGCCGCGTATCCTGAGCTGAATTCATATTGGTTATTATCACGCGAAGTCACAGCGGATATATACGTTTAATCTGTTTTCTCGAAGCTCGACGCGGTTAGTGTCTGCAAATTAATTGCTCTTGTCAGAATGAATATTAATGCTTCGGCAATACGAAGCTTTTTTAATTGGATGTCCTCGAAGTTCCAGGCTCTAGGAACGTCTATTCTGGTCTGTAGGATTTGGTTTCTCTTTTGAACGTGGATCGAACCTTTGATTTAAGGATTCTTCCAGAAATAGATATCGATACGTACAGTCGATTTTTCTGAAAAATCAATTATTTCTCTCATTCACAGTAATTTTAATTGTAGTTATTGCGTTTTTTCCTCTCTATCTTTTCGTAATTTAACGTTTAACTATGGGGATTTTTTTTGTTATCTGTACCTGTATGTTTTGTTTCGTGCGCTCGTTAAGGAGAGTAATTAAGGGACAGGGAAGTGTCAGTGACTGCCAGTAATTAATGCTTCGATTTTTCGGTTAATTGAATTTTTCCGATCGAATACTCGACCGTTGGCAAGCATCGGATAATTCATCAAATACCGCTCTCTCTCTCACGCACAAACTCTCTCACTGATAGGATAGAACCGGTCTCTCGTTGTTTGCAATAAGTAGGCCTACATCATGCTATCCTTTCAGAAAAAGAACGAGCAGAGCAAATAGATATGTAACTGAGGATATTTTCTATGAATTCTCTCTCTTGTGCTTAGGATACCATCAAAATGTTAGAATTCGTATGAACTGGCTTTTATAAAATCGACAAAAACCAGTGCTGACTCTTGAATTTGAAGAGTATTCTCGGCTGATAACCACTCGTTTTACGTCACTTTTTATTATTTTTTATTTTTTAGCAATGCGAATATATTTGAAACACATATTTAGTTATGCAGGGTGTCCGGACTGAACGTATTTAAATGCAACGGATTATAATGAGAGCGAGAACCGCACGTGATCACTCGTAAATTTAATTTCACTTGAAGAGGTAACTATATTCATTTATATGTTAATAAAGTTCAATGTGTGCGCACCTTTATTGGCTCTCAGATGTTCAAATGACAGGGCTTGGCAAATCGGGAAATGTAGGTGCCAATCATATATTTTAGGAGCCGGCACATTTCTTTTGCTTTAACTGTGGAGAGACTTTGCTTTAGATGAGAGATCCGCTAGCATTTGCACCTTGAAGTTGAAAAATCCACTTTGGACGTGCCAATGCCTAGTAGTCAGCGCAACTACTGCGAAAAGCGTCTCAAGCAGCTGTCGACAGTGCGAACGTGTGACAACTAGTAGAAAACTGGAAGCAATACCGTATCAACAACGTATCACTTTCATAACTAACCATGTATGGTTCTCTCAACAGCCGGCTTGGTCAGCCGGGGCCAGCACGCCTCTTGGCGCACCACCTTGTAATGTTGAAAGAGAGGTGACAGTGAAATTTTCTCCCCCTCTGATCCGGTGCCCGTGGCAACAAACTCGCCTGCCCCCCCCCCCCCCCCCCCCCAGTGGCGGCCCTACAGAAGTAGACTTCGACTAAATGGTTAGCTGGTTCCGTGGAACCCATCGCTGTGACCAGACGCTCTACTGTACTTTCTCCCAAAAAATTGGTGAATGATCTCTCATAGTTACTGTGATGGCTGACCATTCGGACGAATGACCGAGCTAGTCGGCCTCTAGTAGTCCCAGTCTCAACATTTTTTCCACATTAACGTTGTGACCGATGGTGCAGTTCATCATCCGTCAATTCCGAATCTCTTCACGGTAACTTAAAAACACACAACAACCATTGTTAGAAACACAAGTGAATCAACAAACATTTTTCAGTGAAGATTCCGCGACAGCCAAATTCATACGTATTCAAATTCCCGAGAATGGCATTGAAGAAACACGTTAAACAAATTCATATATATCGTATCCTTCCTATCCTGTCTGTCTCTACACATCATCGAAAATCGATCGAATTGATATTTCTTTTTTTTGTCCAGAAACAATGGAAAGAAGTAAATAATTTCACCGAAAAACAAGATCAAGTATGATGATAACATGTGTTTTTGGCTCTCACCAGAAAAGATCAATCGACCGTAAACTGGCAATGTAAAATGCCGTAAACAACATTCATACCCGAGTCTATGGTTATGTCATGTCCTGTGTGTGTGCGTGTGTATGTGTCTATGATGTATGAACTCTTATTTGTATATCAACAACAGTAGCAAAATAATATGAATCCATTCGTTCTTTTCGTTCTACCTGTGGAACCTCGTTTATACGACGTGCAAAAGTCCGGATCAAAACGTCCTATCAATAAAACAATCGCACACAAATATATGTCGCGACTTCTTTAAAAAATTCCTTATTCCCAACACAGATGTAAAATATTGTAAAATTTTATGTGTTTCATTGCACAACCAATTCTGTTTTTTAAAAAAAGTCATTTCAATCATACTTGTGAGAGGGGAAAAACAGACTAAAAAAATTAGATTTTAAAATCGCATTTCAAATCACTCAGAGAAATGAAATTAGCAAACCTTTGTTTTGTTTTTTTAGTTATGATTCTAATTAAAATTTTGTTATTCACTGTCATTCATTCAAAAAAAAAATTTACCGATCTTGTATTCTCATCTTCTTTGGGACAACAAATGATTTGCAACCGGTCTTGGTCTTTGTTGGCAATATTCAATTTGTTTTGCAAGAGCAACATTCGTTATTAATTTAAAAATAATTGCCAAAATTCTCCCAAAATTTTCAGTTTACAGCGTATTTTTTTTAGAGAGCACGTTTTCCCCAAATTATTAATGGTGGATTTGACGCATCCAACAAGCGCAGCACCACAAGGAAAGAAAATCCCTGTTGAAATTATCGAAAGAACTGATACAGTACTTTGTGTGTGTACCATATGTCTCTCTTCTAGGCAGACCCGTGCCCTCCGAATGCTTAAAACGGACATATTCCTGCCCTTTAGAGGATAACACTGAAAACATTGTGAGAAAAAAAAAATTCTGTAAGGACACATGGCCGTCTTTCAAACAGTTGAAACCCATTTCTTTGGTGCTACTTGTATCTGCGTGTTACCTTGCTATTTGCGGCTTTTGTGGTGATATTATGCAAGAACTGTTTCAACAACGTGTTTTTACCGTCTACAAAAAATGCACGCATTTGACGGATATAAATCAAGTGTTATTTTTTATTTGTTTTTTAAAAGAGATCTATTTTTCGAGTAGAAGTGTGTAATTAAGGTTTTGCGTCCCATACATGAATTATTTTAACCCGTTATTGCCAATTCTACCTTCTTTGGGGGACGCTTGTTTTCATTTCTATTTAAGCGGTGGAACTTTTAGTTTTGATTATTGTTACTAAATTTTGAACTGACGGCTTTAGAAGTTGCAAACTCAGTAGAAATATTAATTTTTTTTAAATAAATAGTAATTATATTTTATTTCAATAAAACTGTATTTTCCAGACAGTTTTGCTTTGATATTTCATTCATGTTATCACAAAATATATATTTTTTTAAGTTAAATAAAAGAGTTTTGGCATATACTGGGTTAATATCAAAACTTTTAGGAACCAATTGCGACCGGAGCCAAACGTCTTAGAGTCGTATAACTGAGCGACATATAAACGATCTTTCGCTGTAGTATTATATGTTTATTTTATTTATTTGGTTTTTTTTTAGCCTTTTGGTTATAGCCGGGGCATCAGCAGCAGCTGCGGCTACTCATCTCTTTTATTCTGTCCCCGTCATGCGAAACCTTTATTATTTTTCTTATATATCTCTAATATAATATGTCTCATGGCCATTTTTCCTCATATGGAAGAAGATATAGAGATGCCTCAGACCCTCCCAAACTAGTTCGGCCGATTTCCTTTCAATTCATCTTCTGATCCATCTGCAATATACGTCTCATATAATACACATTTTTTTTATGCTATTCTGTGCGATTGTACGCCACTGATGGCGGATCGAACTTGGAATCTTTTATGTATTTTTTTTATATTTTCATTGTATAATACATGCTTGAAGGGGGGGGGGAGGATTATACATAATTGATCCGCTAATAATCCTCCTTTTTGACAGGTAACAGGTTTAAGGTCGAAGAACTTAGTAGAGTTAGAGAGGGTGTAGTGAGTGAGAGAGATAACACATCTTCATTTCTATATGAAAGGGTTCATTTCCATTTTTTTTTGTATACATGTATACAATATTAACCTGTTATATCGATTGATCCGACATGAAACGTTTGTTTCTTAAACGTCTTTTTTTTCTTCGGAACCAATTTTTGTTTTCGGTTTTAGGTTCGTTAGCAAAAGATTATAAGGGATGTTTTGATGGCTTTTGGGTTGTTGTTATTATTGTTTATTAATGTATGTATTCGTAGCACGATGGACGTTGTTTGCTCATTTAAAGTAACAGCTGTATCTGTGTATTGCTGTTTGTGGATGTTAATTAATTGGGTACTAGGAAGAGGAAGTGTTTTTTGTGCGTAGTTTTGTGTGGATGCTAATTAGTTTGTACGGTGGATATAGACAGGAATTGCTTGGCAGCATATAGCAAAACCTTAACTATAAGAATGCGAATATAGTTAAGGTTTTGCTTTGTTTGTTACTGAATAGTCTTATTGAATGTCCGCTGAGGTTATGTCTGTTGATATCCGTAATCACGTTTAATCCGTGCTATCGTTTGATGCGAATAGCAATCGCTATAGCAGTGTTTCTCAACTTTCCCGCTCTTGTGAAATAATTTCTATGCTTTTTTACGAACATGAGGAACGATATGAATGTTCCCGTTTCAAATTGAATTTGATGGGAATTATAGAAGACAAACCCCAAATTAATTGTTTCCACTATGTCCAGTACATTTTTCGTATTCTCTCGGGAGCATCAGCTCATCTCCTCACAAGTACAATTCTAGAGTAGTTTTTAGGCAATCAAGCAACAGTATAACCGAAAGTATCAAGCAACAGTGTAATCGAACCAAAAACAACCGATTTCTTTTTTGAAAAAAAAGACAAGATCCAAGTGAAGAAATTACAGGTTTTTGCAATTATGTTCGGCATATTAAATTGCTTGGAGCGGGGAGCCTTAATTTCTTAACCTATTTCTATATTTGTTTACATGTCCAGAATAGGTGGGTAAAATCAACACAAAATATATTCTTATACCATCTTAATATTATATGATCACAAAAAATATTCGATTAATCGAATAAATTAACCAGTTAGAAATTTTAATCGATTCCCAGCCCTTATGTTACTGGAATTCGACTCATGAACGCGAGAAATTATACCACTGACGCTGACCATTCAGTCACTCCATGGTTCAAAATGCTAGAAAACCCTTCAAAGTACCTTAGAAAACTTCGAAGAATTTCTTTTAAAAGCTTCCAGTTTGATAAATCGTTTGTGTAAGAGAGTAATGTCGGCTTTAATATACTACCCTTGTTTGGTCATAAAATTAGTCGTAAAAATCCTACGGCCATTGTTTTTTGTAGCCCGTAATAGACAGTTATGAGGCAGGTGTATGTGTCTTCTTCATGGGACTCTCCGTGGCTTCTTTGATTTGTGTTATCCTCTGCTCTTCTTTCTAGACGTTTCTGAGATTTTCGAGAAGGCATTCACCCCAATCTAATAATTCTTGATATACAATCAAACTTAGTTATAACGACCTCGGTTGTAACGACACCTCGGCTTTAACGTCAATAATTGTTGGTCCGGACTGATCCTCATAGATGATAATGTTGTTGAACTTTGCTTTAACGTCGATAAAAAGCAATCACCTCGGATAAAACGACAAATTTTTCGTCACTTTTTTGCTTCCGTTTCAAAGACGTTTTCTCCATCACGAAATTCCTGATTAGAGCTGATGTCCATAAAATTATGTTCGTCCGCGTTGTTTTATTCATGGCAAACGTTGAAGAAAAATATATGTATTGCATGTTTTTTCACTCTCCGACTTGCTCATTGTATGACCACTATACAAAACGTGTCCATATTTTCCCTTCACGACTTTTTCTTATAAAAATGTCCCGTTTTTTCAACGAAGCTCGATTTAATTTCAAATTTTTACTAGAATCAGGAATGAAGGTAATTTTCTTAATGTGTATAAATTACGTTTTTACAAATAAAACTATCCATCTAACATGTTTGTCAAGTTCCCCCCCCCCCTTCCGTGAGCTACATTTTAGAAAACTTGCTATAACACTGTATGTCTCGCCGATGGTTATTTACAAGCAATACTTGGCAATTTCCAACGGCATTTGGCAGCATGTTGGAGAATCGGCGTTGTCACGTACCAATTATAGCAATTTACCGTATTTTTCTCGATCGAATATGGCCATCATAAAGAAATTAAAACTTCACGCACAGTATATTTGATTGACTCTGATTATATATATTTTTTCTTATAACGTCAACCTCGGTTTTTACGACAAATTTTCGTGGAATCATCGATTTCGTTATAACTAAGTTTGATTGTAAGAGATATAGTTCGCTAACTAATTAACTAACTCCGTATTCAAACTTCACGATTAGAATTGGGACTTGCAGTGCTCATGAATAACCAAAAAAACAGGGGGGGGGGGGGAGAATTAAAGATCTTCATTTACCTTCGAGGAATGAATCATAATACCTTAGCAGTGCCACGCAAAGTGAAACCGAAAAAGGAAATGCACATTTTAACTGGTTTTGCCGCAGGATTCACTTGAAGGTTTTATGTTAAGTGCAGGAGAAAAGTACTTTTTACATGGAAAAAGAGGGAGACGGTAAATGTTGAGCTTGAACTTCTGCGAGCGAGAAATGCTATATAAAAGGACACCTACACGTACCAACCACTACGTACTTACTTTCCTCTCCCGGAGCTTGTTACGCACGCAAAGGTAACAAGGCAGGATTATGATCCATAAGCTATGTTTAATTAATTGAATTAATGTATAAGACCGACGACGCGTTTTCCGTGCGCCGCGTCAGACCTCCTGCCCGTGCTGCGTTTAGTCGAGGAGATTTATGCGCAGCTGTTTGGCGTTCCAAAGCACACATACACACACACACACACTAGAAGCGCCCTGCGGCTTCCAGAGTGGAATTAGTTGCAGACTCTAATAAGATGGACTCGTTTATTTATTTAAGAGAAGTCTTTACTATTATTATCTTTTACTTACGCTGTGAGACAGGTTTCAAAAATTTATTGCGACCATTGAAAACTGCTAACTAATTAGATTGTTAAGTTTAGTTTAGATTCGTGATTGCTTTCGATTTGCTTTGTTAAAATTGGCTTGAAAATGTAGAAGAAATATCAAATGCGCGGATTTTTTCGAATTATACGGCAAATTGCCTTTTGTTCGAGAATCATTCTATAGTTTTATTTATTCATTAATCGCTGATTATATTCATCGCACCGTATTCATTTTATGCACAGGGGGCCAAATGAATACAGGTGACGTAATTAAAACAAAAATTAGGCCCAAGTAAAAAGTTTAGGAGTATTATACTCTTCATTTAGAGGAAATACAGTCGGAAGTAATTGTTTTCAGCTCTCTAGAATTTTTAGAGACCTCTTTCCATGTTGGTCGCTCTAATACAGAGCTTGACAAATAGAAAAGAAATTTAGGGCGGTAACCAAATTATTTTAGGAATTTCTATTGAATAATATAGTAACATAGGCGTACGCAGAATTTTCTCAAGGGGGGTTACGTTTCTTCCTGCAAATCAACACTATAATCTCGTCTAGAACGCCCCCGCCCCTTTGCGTACGCCAATGTATAGTAATGACATACTATAGGCCTACACAGAAAATTTTAGGTGCCAATATCAATTTTTTAGTCATCATAAACCCTGCTCTAATCATGAATTTCAAAAATTGTATGTTGCGTCGTCATATACTTTAATTTAGAATTCACACAGAGAATTTTAGCCGCCAATACCGACTTTTTAGTCGTCAACCGCATTTTGTGACATTTTTAAGCCCTCGATTGGACAGTTTAAAAGCAGATTTCAGACGAATGTTCGTGGAAACCTGGGCGAGAACTCTTGCTGCAGTTCAACAGTTCTGGAATTAAATCCCACCGTGGAATAGAAGAATATTCACGGGCCACGTGAAATCTCTCCAACGATCCTCAAAGGGGTTTGTGAGTGAAAAAACAAGTAACTAATGCCTTTTTTTTTACATTATTCTATACTGAATGTTATTCTGTTAAAAGCTTCATTGCCTTCAGTTTTGGCGCAGGGGTCCTTGACATTAATTTTATGGTCACAAAAGTTCCATAGAATACAAACCCTGAACTAGAGGTTGGTATCTAAACGATTTTACAATGATTTGGTTGAGTAGAGGATATAAACCCAACGAACGGGCTGAGAATACTTTTCCCGGCAGGACGAATAAATGTGAAAGACTGATTGAAACACTGGGGTTATATTTCATGCATGTAGAGGCTGACTACTGCCAAAAAATCAATTCAAATTATAGGATTAAACTGGAATCCCCCTCACGCAAAATCAAGCTATCGATATAATCCCGATCTCGTACCAGCCCATGAAAAAATTTATCTCTACGGACTGTTTTCAAATAAAACGTGGTATGTGCTCACGAAACACGCGTTATCTTCCGTGGAAAAAATACAAATGGTGTGTTTAATAGGGCGTTCTTGATTCTCTAATTCTTTCTTATTCGATTCTCATTTCTCATTTTGTTCTTTGTCTTACGAGAAAAATCCATGTCTATCGGTATAGCGGATGATAATAATAACAATAATAACAACGGCCATTATATTCCCACGTCAAACATGCCAATTCGGGGGCCCAACAACTCGCTGGAATTTCATGTCCAAGAGGAATATAAGAAAAAAAAATATATTCATGTGCATGTCGTGTATTAAATCACTGCTGCCCCTTAACCGATAAATCATCTTTAAAGTCATCTTATGCGAATCGTGGTTCGAGGGAGAGCTAAGGATCTATTCTCTTTTCCATGTTAAACGTCGTATAGGTATTATGCGAGTTCTTTTATTCCTTAAAAAACAACATCAAAATGTGAAGCTTATTTTTTTCCGAGAAAAGAATTCCCCTGTGTGCGCCAATTGATTATGATCGATTATAGATTGTATGTAGGGAGAAGTTGCATATTGATGACCGGATCGAATTCTATGATGGTATTTCCGTTAACTCTACTTTTTATTCATTGCTTTTCTGTAATTATTATCCATGAACATGATAATCTTAGTGTTCTGGCTTTGCCTTATAACTCTGTCTATATTATTGATGTATGTATCTTTTTTCCTTCCTTGTATGTTAATGCAATACGCGTATTAGCATACATTTATCAGAAAGTATCACTATTTCTGAGCTTAGAAATATTGCTGATTTATTCTATATATCTTTACATTGGAAGAGAATTTGTATCAAAACATCTCGATACCGGGTTGATGGAATTCTCAACAATGTTTTATTTGAACAGTTTTTCCCACAATGCTTTTTAATATAAGTTTTAAGTCTTTTTAAGTTTAAGTTTTTTTTGTCTACGGTTTTCCCCCTACAATGCTCTATATCAGTGTTTCTCAATCGTCGGGCCGCGGCCCAGTACCCGGCCCTAACACTAGTCACACCGGGCCGTGAGTGATTCGCAGTTTCATTTTCCCATTAATTTCTCGTTATTTGTGTGTGTATAATCAGGCCTTTCACTTACGTAAAAGAGATTTACCGTTCCGCGGGCTTCCAAAAGTTGAGAACCACTGCTCTATATTCCATACAGATTTTGTCAATAAGGTTTGTTCATCGAACATTTTTATGCGATTTCTTTATCTGGATTGTTTTTCCCGACAACGTTTATCTAGTAAAAGTGGTCTTTATCAGGATTTTTTTTCCCGACAACGCTTATCTGAATCGTTTTTCCTGAGAATGTTCCTATAAATAAATTGTTTCCCCCCCCCCCCGACGGTGCTTATCTAAATCGCTGTATCTGAATTTTTTTCCCGACAATGCTTTATGGTCTTTATGCAGTGCGGTATAAGCAGTTTTTCTAATAAGGCTTCATGTCAGTGGCTATTCTGACAATGCTGCTGTATCTAAATTGTTTTCTCAACAATGATCTACCTAAACTGTTTTTTCCGACAATGCTTTATTTTAGTTGTTTTTCCCCAACAATGAGTTATATAAACGGTCTCCCAACAATGATTTCTGAACAAACTCTTTAATTTTCTATATTACGAACGAGGAATGCATTTGTTCACGATCAGGCCTAATCATTTTACTGCCCGAATGCAAAAAAAAAAGTTCCTCTACGATTCCAAAAATCCAACCATAAGCATGGTCACGACCCATACGAGGGTCCACATATACTTTACATGCATTGTTAATTTTTTTTTGCACTGATATGTTTGCATAATTTTAAATAAATCAAAATGGAATACAGAATCAAAATGTTATTTGCTACTCATAATATATGAGACTCGGTACAGCTTCGCTGTTCACATTTGTAAGTTTAGCCCAATAGAGGATATCGGCTTAGACTCTTGGGCATTACTATCCTGTTTATTATGTTGTTATTGTTGCTATTATTCACATAAAAATATATCTGAATATCTAGTGGCAACAATCTTCTTCACAACAGCTCAGGTTCTGAATGACCACATTAATGATATTTATGTAATTTCATAGCGCAAAAATTATAAATAATAATAGTAAGGTTGATACTGGGCTGAGAGGCTTCATCAATCCTCTCCTGTTGGAGGAAGAGACCTGCCAAATGGATGTAAAACATTGATTTTTTTTGGTTTTGATAATTTATTTATATAGGCCTAGAAATTCATCGTAAGGGGTTTCAGATATTCATTGCGGGACGGAAAAGATTCTTTTACCTTTGTGTAATTCTTTTCTTTATAGAAAATTCGGATACCCCAAATAGTTTCCCTTGCTTAATATCGTCCTTGAATGTATTGTGTATTTTAAATACGGTTTTTCCCCCTCCGTATCTCCAAATAGCTCGTCCGATACCTGACTTTTATTGTTTTTCATATGACGTTTTATTTCTGTAAGGAAAATCTATGGGACTTTCAGTTACAGCGACGGGTGCAGCTGAAAGTGAAATTGCTGTTTCACGTTTATTGGATGTTCTTCTCTTTGGGAAAAATAAAATATTTTCTTGTTCCCGTTCCTTAAGAAAAGTATTGGTTTTCGTTTGAGACAAAAAAAAAAGCGACGTTTTAGGAACATATTATTATTGTTATTATTGCTTTTTTCTCTGTTGTTTCCGTGCACGAAACAGTTTTCCTTGAAGAGTTTTATTATTATTATTTTTTAAAACTGAAACTATATGCGTTATCTTGCATATAATAAAATTGAAAATATTTAAAGAGACTGTTTAAAACTTGTATTTTAAATGAAATAAACATTTTGACTAAAAAATGAATTCCGGACCAAAATTAAAATTGAAATATGTTTTTAGATCGATTTAAGTTTTGCCTTCCGTTTATCTTACAACAAATCATGATCAAACTTTTAAGGTCCTTTGTTTTTATTGTTTTAGAAATTATTCTCTCGTATAGCAGAGTTGAAATTGTCTTTTTCATCATTGTTCAAGTGTATTCTCTATTGGTATTGCTGTCAGCCATTTTCTTGGATAGCATTGTTGTGAACTAGTCTCTTGGATAGCATTGTTGTGAACCATTTCCTTGAATACCATTGTTGTGAATCATTTCCTTAAATAGCATTGTTGTGAATCATTCTCTTGAATAGCATTGTTGTGCACCATTCTCTTGAATAGCATTGTTGTGAACCATTCTCTTGAATAGCATTGTTGAAAATTTAGCTCAATAGGCATAGCTGGGAATTGTTGAAAATAACTTTCTCTCTAAAACAATTGTTTTCTGGGCCCGAATAGTCTTAGATATATAAAGCCTGGTAGTATAGCAGCCACAGAAATTTATCTACAGTGAAAAGCAAACAAGAAAGTGAGTGTACATGTTTATAATGATCGTATCTATAAATTGATAGAAGTTTTAGCTTTGTTTTAACAGTTCAAGTTCAAGATGATGTCAAAATAATCTTTGTTGTATTTAATCACGTTTTAACGGTCCGTAGCTATTGCAACCTTTGCACCTGCTTTAAGAATCTTGCCCTGAGGAATCCAACTCCGGAACCAAACCGTACACTAACCATTCGGCCAGCAGCTGCCATAATTAAACCACATTCAACAAGCGCGACACCACGATGACATGATTGGGATTCTTAGAAGCTCTAATTGAGAACATGTTCGTTTAAACTTGTTTCTTGCGGTTCTGTTCGCACCTCTCTTCACACGCCCATCTTTTATTTTTCAACGCGAGAAAAATACATTGACGCCTTCAGTTTTGCAAGGTGCAGACGTAAGGTGTCTTCTAAGAATATCCATCTATCCACCCGAACTTGTTGTTTTTCTTGGCCCGAATGAAAGTCGAGATGTGTAAAGCCTGGTAGAGTATATAGCAGCAGAAGCTTATCTACAGTATTATAGCAAACAAGAAAGTTCTCGGCATACTAACACCGTCTCCGTGTGTTTCTTGTTCTTGGACTGGATCCATCTCGTCCTAATGGTCTGATACATGCATCGCGTTTAGCGCTTCCTAACAAATCTACTGCTTTCATCAGCATCTGTATACGCATCACTAAGCTCTACTCTGATTGTTCCGGCATAAATTTCGAGTCGGTGTCACGGCCTGTTGTCATTGGTGGAGATGCGCTCGGTTGGAGTGTCACGTGAGGTTTTCTTGAAAATATATGTCGGAAAAAAAAATGGCTGAACATGTGACGCTTCTTAGGAGGCAAAAAATGGAGGAAAGAAAGATGACTTTGCTCCGATTCTTTTTTTTTCTTTACAATATAGTCGCTGTTCAGAAAATCCTCCGAGGATCTACCATTCTGGAATTCCTCCTGGTGTTTTGAACTTTCGCCATTTTTTGTTGTTACTTTTTTTTTCTTCCCCCGATCTTATTATGGATTTCCATCCCCGTTTGAAATTCTTTCAGCAGTGGCACTTTACTATGAAGCTTTTACAATTGTTGGTCGGTCTTTGCTCAGAAGCTATTTCGTTTGTGGCTTTTCTTTATATCCCTCCCTCTGACTCTATTGACGGGTTCTGTAGCTCGAGATAATCCGCTGAAATAGCAGGTTCCGCTGAAATTGCGGTTGAGGTTTCCCATTTCATACCAGGAATGCAATGGAATTGAACTTGGGATATGATAATACGTGAAGTGAAAGCCCCGTAATCTTCAAAAACTAGCGATGGATAAGATTCTTAAATATCTGTATTCATTTACCGTTGATCATGTTATCGAACAAGGTACCACCACTGAGGGTAATTCTGTGCTTCGATGATTTTTGCTGAAGCCGGTTTGGATTACCAAAGAACAGTTAATGTAAATACATACCTTGGAATGTAGAGAAAACAAGAAAAGATCATATAAAATAAAATTATCCAATCATCTAAAAAATTATCTATGACTCATTTCGATGAGAGATATTCCGAGTGATTCAGAAAAAAATCATCCGATTTCGAAATTATATATTTTTTATATAAAAAAAGATGGTGAGAGTACATAATTTTAACGAAAGTTTACGATCACTCCCACATGAAGAAATTCTTCGCACGCCTATGATAAGTATAACGTATAAATTACGAAGCTAAGTTACGATCTAAAAACGGCAGACAGAAATTCTGTCTTTACATGCAAAAGGCCATAGAGGCAGACAATTTTTGCATCTGACTTCCACTAGAACGTGTATTTCAAGAATTTTCACTCATCATCATTATATGTGACACTGAAAGAAGTCATTAAGCATTTGCTAATAAAGCAACTTTTCTTTGTTTGATGTATTTCTTATCTTTCTGTGGTCCTTTTTTTTTGAAGAAATACACCATTTTGAAATCGGATGATTGTTTCTGAATCACCCAGTATATAAGAAAATATTTTCGAAATGACAAGCCATGTTAACAGTCATGATTATAATAAGGCCAATCGATTTCAATTGTTTTTTTTATTATTAGTTAACTTTATTTAACCCATTCCATGAAGGCCGACGGCTCTTACTCACTGAGATAAACAATGTCACAACATAATTGAAAATCTAGAGCACGAACACATGGACATATGTACAATCAAGATCCCTAATTAAAAACTAATTACGCAAATTTATGCAATAAAAATCAGCTACCTTCATTGTAACAAATCAGTTTTTTTAAACTAAAATGCAATTTCAGATGCGAACTGCAAAATATAATTTTCGTATTCAATAATGTGAATGTAACTTTACGAGTTTCAGTTCAAAACAGAAAAGCAGAATTGAAAGATTTTTAGCGAATTACAAAGCAGAAGAAACATTGGAAAGAAAAAGTAATTTTCATCATGACAAGAATATAAATAAATTAACCTCTTCCTATTTAGTTTTTCTTCCTTTTTTTCTATACTTTCCTTTCGCCTTCTACTTCCTTTTTCTAACTGAGATTAGGTTAGGACAAGGTTACCAGATTTATCGCCAATACGTCAAATACAGATCCTCCAAATTTCTTGCCAAAAGCTTGCACGTGATGGGGTCAAAAGTGGAAAACTTCGTTATATGAACTTTCTGAAAAAAACACACACACACGCCAGCTGATATTTACTTACGTGTAGCAACTAAGACAACATGGCCAAAAACTATTCTATCCAAAATCATTTACTTATTTCAAGAAAGAAACCTCTATTTCATGAGCTAAATTACGACGAGTGCAGTCGAAAAAGCATTAAAAACTGAAGTGGAAATTGAAATCGAGGAATAATAGAACCTGGGGAAAAAACGCAAATTCAAAGTTAAGAAATTAATGTGAACAGTTTAACTCACTTTAATTAAATTACATCAAATGTCAGAACATATAACAGCCCGGATTATGAGAACCATTCCATAGATTTCAATCGAAATAAAAATACAGAAAATTACGTTATCAGATAGAGAAAAGCACTCGAATCCCATGTTATAGGGTTCAAAGGGGTTAACACAATCATTGCCGCTTGTTATCCCCAGAATCGTAACAAAACATGTTATTTATCCTGTTAGATACTACTATAGTAGTGTATCGTAGCGTCAAGATGGACTGCGAGAGGGAAATCCTTGCCAGTGAAATTCCCTTACAATAACGTCATCTCTTAATTCAGTAGGTGAGAGTAGATGAGATAAAAAAAAAGATAAAAACACAAAAAAAGGTTGGGAATGGATATTCTCTCTCAGGAAGACGCATAAAGAAAAGCGACGATTTCTCTTCATTCCGTCTCAGTAAAGTCTCTCTCAACACCCTCATGCATTTTCTATTGCATCTGGGAGGCACAACAGATACCTACAGTACCTATACTCGTACATACCATCACGCCCAGTCTCGGTTCCCAACATGTGAACGAGTTCTCCAGGGATTTGGATGCAATATGCCAGTAGTTGTGGAGTCATAAACAATTCAGAGCGATGGCCCTCACATTGGGACATACTATACTCCGAGTATAAACCTTATAAACCTTTATGTATATGTATACGAAAACATATATGCTAACATGAGCATTATACATGGGCTTACTGGCGTATTCAAGCATTATGTGTCTTAGAGAAATTCCTGTTTGCAAAACTTGAAATCCTTTTTTTGAAGTCATTTTTGTCATGTGAATGTGATTCGGTCAATGATTGCAGATGTTATATGTTATGGTTTCCATCGTTTTAGTGCGTGTGGTAATTACTAGAAGAATCTTCCACGAAACTCAAACAAAAGTAAATGTTTCTATATGTATATGTTATAGATTTATTTATTGCGTTACCAATTGAAAAATCTTTCGATTCTGAGAACCCTGGAAAGACCACGCAGAACACAGATAGAAAACGTATGTAATAGGTTCGTGGTTCTTAAACTAGGGCCGTATGGCACCCTTGTGGTCCTGGTATATTCTAAAGGGGCCTCGGATGAAAATTAAATGGAAGGGAAGGAAATGAGAGATGGTTAAGAGGCCACAGGGAGCTGTTAAGAAAATTCAGAGACGAAGAAATAACTCTTTTAAGTGAAATATAGTGGGGAGAAGTGAGACTACATTTTCAGGGTCCAGTAAAAACTACCCATAGAGCCTGGACCATTTTGCAGCATTTGTCCGTAGGAGACCTATATGATGAGGTATATATATGGTAGCTGGCTACGATTTTTGTGAGAAAACATGTAGCCTAAGCTGTTACAAACAGCCAAGTTCACGCCATCCCCCCCTCCCCAGAATATTCTTTTGCTTGGGACCCATAATTTTGAAACGATCCTGCATAGAACCAGTGCAAGAGGATCGCCCGTGGGGTTCGGAGACCGATCTAATTTGTGGTCAGTATAAATTTATTTTAAATTTAAAAAAAAAATCAATTCAATAGGTATAAAGGGTCTCGCTTCCGAATGAGGGGGTGCAGGAGGGGAGGGGCTCTGGATAGATCGCCACGAAAAGAAAATGTGTACCAAAGGGGGTGCACGAGCGAAAAACAAGATTAAGAATCACCGTTTTAAATAATGGTAGTGAGCGGATTGAGAAATCCTAGGTGAAGGGTCGCCATGGAGACTAAAAACTTAAAATGGCACCTGATTTTTTTTACAAGATTATATGGGAAATTAGATAAGCGTGACTGCTAGTATTGAAAAGGGTTTCTTAGTCCCGGACTACTCAATATACTTACTTTTTTAGGCCAATGATATGGGGAAAAAGTGCTTGAAGTTTTTTTTTTTTGATCTGTTAAAATCTGTGGTAGTGATACCAAAGATGTCATGTTCATGGCACCCTTGGGAGTATGACTGAAAAACTAAATATATATATATATTTTTTTTTTTGTGGCAATCCTGTGCATGATGCCACTGCTATTTCGCGTAAGTATTTGATAAGGAAATCATACTAATAGTATGTATCACGTTCCCGAAATAGCTCGCGGTATGATCGTCTTTTAAAGTGTCGCGGTATCACTGGTTAAACAATTGATAAATCAAAAACAAAAATGTAATCCCATGGAAAATAATGTATTCCAACCAAAGGGCGGCAATCGAAAAATTGTTATACACACAACACCTTATCTTTTCCAATTAATATCTTTAAAAAATTAACTCCAGAATTGATAATTCACGTTACTTTGAAAATTTTTCCTGTCGTCTCTAAGATGTGCCTTATCATCATCATCATGATTATATGTATATATTTTTTTTTCTTGTTTCCGACAGAGGGGGCACCAACAAAGTCCGAAACAAGTCACGTTTCTCGCTCCTCAGGACCCCATTATTTACACAATAAATGCTGTCCCTATTAATTAAAGCTCATTAAAGCCCATTAGCTAATGAGTGTCAGCGCCAATTTAGGAAAAGCACTCCAAACATGACAAGGAGTGGGAGAAACAGCAAAAGAATTTTCTGGAGAGGGTCGACGTCCGTGAGCAGAGCGGGTAAAAATTAAGAATAGAAAAAAAAAGAACAAAGTTCTGAAGAGAAAATTTCGACGTCGACGTCTTTTCCCAAATTGCAGAAAAGAGAGGAATTAAAATTTCGGATGTTCTTGGACACGAAAATAAGGAAGAAAATGAAGGTATTTCCTAAAACTGGTCGAAATGAATAGAATAAGAAAAAAGAAAATTAACAAAGGTAAGGAGCAACATCCCTGCCGAACAAAAACAACAACAATGGTGGATTGTCAAGACAAGATGACAACTTCTCAGGGTCGTTTCTGGGGGGAAACAAGTTCATGACAAGTCTCTTCCAGAAGCACACCCTGGAAAAGACACGGAATATAATACAGATAAAAAGAAAGAACTTTTAAAAATTGTATTCGATGATCAAAATAAAGAGAAAAATTCCAATTAAGGAATATCCTTGAAATAGGGAGTGAAAAAATTAATTATAAAAATCCTAATTTGCACCCCGTTATTGTAAAGTGATTTCAGCCTAATAATGTATCATATCACGATGACATATTTGTCTTGACATGAGAAGATTAGTTTACTATTTTTATTTTTTAATTATGAATATATGTGAGTATAGAAAGATAGATATAAGTTGATGGCGTGTTGTGTGTGATGATGATCCGATGATGATAGTGTTATGGAGTTATTTATCAATGGCTATAGCTATACGTGGCAAATTTCGAGTCGGAAATGAAGGTATTTCCTAAAACTGGTCGAAGTGAAATAAGAAAACAGAAATTAACTAAAGTAAGGAGCAACATCCTGGTCCAACAACAACAACAATGGTGGATTGTCAAGACAGGATGACAACTTCTCAGGGTCGTTTCCAGGATGCGCGTCCATGGCGAGTTTCTTCCAAAAAGGGATCCTGGAAAAGATATGAAAAAATACAGTGCAATAAGGAAAGAACATTGGAGATATTATTTGGAAATTTTTTTTATCAAAAGAGAGAGAAAAATTCTAATTACGGAACATCCTTGAAATTAACCATTAAAAGATTAATTACAAAAATCTTTTACACTCTCCCCCCCCCCCTAATTGTAAAGTCACTTCAGACTAATAATAGAAAATGGTATTATCATGATGGCACACTTGTCGTGAAATGCGATGATGAATCTATCATATTTTTGTTCTTAAATTCTGAATATATGTGAATATATACGAGGATAGTTATAAGTAGGGATTCTTAACCTATGGGTCGCGACCCAAAAAGGGCTCTTGAGCTGTGCGTTTCGATTCCAAACCTGATTGGTCCTGTTGTAAATATAGTTATTGCGCCATGGTACAGCTCAAACAGTCGGCAAACAGTCCAATCGGTCGCGAAGCTGATCTTGTCGATTTTGGGTCGCAGCTGAAAAGGTTAAGAACCCTTTGATGTGAAGTGATGATTATGATCTGATGGTGATATGTTATATAGATCGAGTTATTATGAATGAATATTGTCCCTCTCACTCTCAGCTACTCTTGATAAGTTTCATTCCAAGTCGGAAATGAAGGTATTTCCTAATACCGGTGCAAGTAAAATAAGAAAACATAAATTAACTTAGGTAAGGAGCAACATCCCGGCCGAATAAAAACAACAATAATGGTTTATTGTCAAGACGACAACTTCTCAGGGTCGTTTCTGGGGGGCACGTCCATGAGAAATTCTCTTCCAAAAAAAAGATAATGGAAAAGACACGAAATACTGACAAAAAATGTAAAGAGAAAAATGCACGAAACATCCTCGAAATAAACACTGAAAAAACTAATTATTAATTAATTACTAATTGATAAAACCTAATTTGCCCTCCCCCCCCCCCCCCAATTTTGATGTGATTTCAGGGTAATAATAAAAATAGCATTATCATATGATGACGAACTTGTCGTGAAATACGAAGATTAATCTCATATTTTTGTTTTTTAATTCTGAATACATGTGAGTATACGAGGATAGATAGGCCTATAAGGTGGTGGTGTGGTGATGATGATCCGATGATGACAGTGTTATGGATCGAGTTATTATGAATAGCTAGATAGAGCTACATATGAGAGGAATTTCATTCCGAGTGGGAATTATCTCCATTCCGCTTGTTGAATGGAAATGCCTAATTGAGCTTGATGACTCGCATTCAAGTTCGTTAAAGACGGAGAAGTGATCTGTCGGCTTCTTTTTTTTTTTCATTTGAGGGCTTGATGCCGAAATAAATAGCCCTTTTCTGGCCTCTTTGATGGGCAAGGCCGTAATATACATGAGAGTAGGATGGTGAAATGATGTCATTCAACACGCTATATTCGCTTCGTTGTCTGTGTGTGGCTAAGAATGAGAAACGGACTTTTATTTTCTAACGTGTCGTTGAATCTTTCATATTCTACACACATATAGCTTCTCATCTATCCAAATGATACTTGGCTTTTCTAAGGATAAAAAATTTACGATTTCGAGTCCAAAAATATTTTTGAATGGTTTTCTTAGAGAGATCCTGTTATTCACGCTTAATGTATAACGATCATATCCAGATTGACATGGATGCTGTTTTACTGCAGGGCTTGACAAATCCTAAGTGTCAGGTCTCCATGCATAATAAAATATTGGCATTTAACACCGGAAATTGATTGTGTGTGTCGACTAAATATCAGCCTGAGGACGCGCGAAATTTTCGGAATTTATGTGGATTTAAGTATATTTTTAACCATGGATCCTTAGAGAAATTTCAGAAGGGGCGTGAACGTGAATGAGAAAACAACCAACTTAGACTATTCCCTTTACATTATTATACATTGAATAGTATTCTGAAAAGGGGGTATATTGTGGATACTATTTTACTGGTACAGAGTCCGTAGCTTTCATGTTACTGGCACAGAGTCCATTAAATAAGATCCTTTTTAAGCTTTCGTGTTCCTCGGACACTTTGCACCAATAAGACGATAGCCAGCTACAGCTACCCTCTCTGCTAATAAGATGAAGCCCACGGACTCCATTACTGAATAATATTCAGCATCTAATAGCGCAAAAAAAATAATAATAATTCAACTATTTTCTCATCCAAGCTCACCATCGCCTGGAAACCTCTTCATGGACCCCTGGGTGAAAACAATTGTCTTAGACGGGAAATTATTACACGAAATCAATAGGTGTCTGGCGGAGCCCTTAAAAAAACGAAGACTCAAACTTTGGCATTTTACGGATTTAAATTTCATTCCCAAACTTCGTAAAAGCACATCAATCAATATTCATACACAATATACATCATCAACCGCATCCTCATTATTCGAAATTTCTCATCAATCAATCGAAAAAAATCACAAAACTGGCATCAAGTCGGTACAATTCCCACAAATGCTTCTAAGAACAAGAATTTCTCCTGCAAGGAAAAAATATTTAAATACAGATTTTCTCCATTACGAACGATTCTTTTCCCTTTTATATATATACAGTATATCAAACGAACATCTCAAGAAAATATCCCCGTGTGTTCTATTCTACCCCCCCCCCCCACCCCACTTCAAAGTACGAACACACACATTAAATGCACGCACACAGAAAACACAGATACATTTGTACCGCAGCAGCCTTTACGCAAATCGTTTCAGAAACGCCATCGTATTTATTTGCAGTTTTCCGGGACGAAAAAAAAAGAAGAAAATTCCAGGATTTTTATTTTTTTTTCCGGTATTGATCTCACACTGATGTACATTTTTTTTTTTCCTTTTTATATGCCGTTCATATGAGAAGTGAATTTTTCTTGCATAAAACCAACTCTTTCCTTGCAGGTTCCGACTCAAAATTTAGGCAACACACAAGGGGGTAATAGTGGAAGCTGGGAGAGAAAAATACCGCATATATTCATGTACGAAGGTGGGAGAAAAAACATCAATGGATGGGAAAGTGATAGCATATGTATGTACAGAAAGAAAACAACAAAATACTGTATTTTGGTATGTAGTATGCCAATGTGTGCTGGGATAGGTATCTAGAAAAAAGTATAGAGAGAGTATGTGCGTGTGTATATGTATAGAGAGAGGAAAACAGATTTGTTTCAAATGTATAAGAACATGTTTGCTTGAGAGCACTCTCATGTTTTTACAATTCCCAATCGAGCCTGAAAACTTAGTTTTTAGAACTTTTTTGGTTACTTATTGAGTTTCTTCTCGTTCTCTCTCTCTCTGTGTGTGTGTTATACTTTTTCTTATGAAAGAAATATAAAACAAATTTCATACCATGAGTCTTGGGGTATGTACAGGCATGTCCATGTCCCTTGGGATTCGGAAATCCCTTGGGGAATCGTTGATTTTCGAACATTGAACTGGCTTCGAGTTTTGCAGTTTGCTACAGTAAATGTTTGGTGATAACGGTTTTTTTACTACATTTTTGACTGCAATAAAATTTTTTGTGTTTTATTATAGATTTATACTCATGTGGTATTTGCTGCTGTGATAAGTCAGAGCTGGTCAATATCTAGATTTTGAATATTTTATTAGTATTGTGTGTAATAACTTTCAAACATTAATATTGCTTACCGTATCGGAGTTATTCCTATAAATTTAATAAATTTAAATAACGTATTATCATATAGCATCGCTGGATAATCCTTTGTTAGAGGATGTTTTCACAGCATTTTTTTCATTTTGGCCGTGCGTAGGGCCTATTCATGGTTTCAAATATAAATTTTCAACTTTAATTATAAATTAAATTTAATTTATCTTTTTTGAACTATCGCTGTAGATAATTTCATTCAAATCATTGTTGAAAATAACTTTCTTCAACTATTGTTGAAAATAACTTTCTTCAACTATTGTTGAAAATAACTTTCTTCAATGTATTGTTGAAAATAACTTTCTTCAAGTATTATTGAAATAATCTTCGTTTAAATCATCGTTGAAATTAACTTCTTCCAAATAATTGTTGAAATTAACTTCTTCCAAATCATTGTTGAAATCAACTTTCTTCAGCTCATTGTTCAAAATAACTTTCTTCAGCTCATTGTTCAAAATAACTTTCTTCAGCTCATTGTTCAAAATAACTTTCTTCAGCTCATTGTTCAAAATAACTTTCTTCAGCTCATTGTTCAAAATAACTTTCTTCAGCTCATTGTTCAAAATAACTTTCTTCAGCTCATTGTTCAAAATAACTTTCTTCAGCTCATTGTTCAAAATAACTTTCTTCAGCTCATTGTTCAAAATAACTTTCTTCAAATCATTGGAACACACAACTTCCCTAAAAGCGTTTTGAAAGTTATTTCTTCCAAAAACATTGTTTGAAAAAAAAGCAGTCATTTTTACAATGATATAACTGAAGAATGAGTTGAATATCAATTAATATTAATTCAGTCAATACATCTTTTAATTTATTTCCTGTTTTTCCTTTTTCGGTATATATTGCGTTATTGTTTTATTTATTATAAACATTCTTTTATTGTTTTTATTTTTCTTAATTAGTAATTACTGTGTCTCATATCAAATAAAAATGCTTAAGATAGATATTTTTCTTTGAAAATACTCAAATTTCTTTCATTTCAATGTTTTTTTTTTCAAAAATATAATGTCAATAATAATAATTATTTTTTCCTTTATATTGCAGGTAAGTTGAATCAGAATATATTTCAAAACTTATCCAACCCAGAGAGGTACGTAATAAAACGTTAATTCCGTTGGACTATAACATAAAAGAGCAAATTCGAATTTCTAATTAGTCATTCCTTTATCATTATCAGCATCGTCGTCAGATTCTAAGTAACTTCGCGCGGAGCGGATACGTACATAGTAGTTGTTTATTAAATTTAATTATTTGAATTAGATATTGATACTATCGATGCTTAATGAATAAGTAACTGAATTAGGAGATAATTGCCCTTTCTCTTTTAGCTTTCACCATCTTTTTGAAAAAGGCGAGTTTTCTATCTCCTCGGAGGGGAAAACATTATCGCCATATCTCTGTAACACATTCGAATGTCGTATAAATTTATTAATATCTGAACGACTGGTAAGGTATTCGCGTGCGAATTGCGAGGGCAAGATGCAAATTATTGCCGGGGAAAGCGATCCTTTTTTCCATTATTATTATCATTATTACTCTTCCACTTCATAAGGTAGGGAATAACTGTGTTTTGAATAATACCGAGAGGTTTCGAAACGCTATCGGTTCGAATTCCTCAAGGGATGATAGGGCAAGAACGATCTTAAAGTACTGTATATCTCGGAGTATTGTTTCCGAATTGCAGTCTTGCCTATTAAGAAGATTCGTGCCTCTCTTTACTGATGATGTACATTGAACCTCGTTTATACGTCTCTCAGTTATACGGCTTTCATATTTTTACGACGTTTGGCTTCGGACACAATCGGTTATTATACATTTTAATGTTAAAATAATTCATTTATTCGACGTTTTCACTTCCACTCGAACTGAAAATCATTCAAAAAGAAAAGTCATTTATACCCATCGAATGCGCACAATTTCTGTACGCAATGAAAACGCGTTGTCTAAACAGCTCTTCATGCGTATTAGCACTGCAAAAGCCTTAAACAGCAAGATGATTGCAGACGTATACGAAAATACCCATAGACCTGGCTGATAACCATTTGGAGTGAACACACTTAATTTTATTGATTGTTTGGTTCTTTGAGAATACGAAGATGTCGGAAGTCCGGAAGAAACTGGTGGTTCTGATTGTTTGAAAGACGACCATATGTCCTTTCAGAATTTTCTCTCCCCCCCCCCCTCCACCCCAATGTTTTCAATGTTATCCCTAAAATGTCCATTCCCGAGAATCAGCAAGTCCATTTTAGGAATTTAAAGGGTACAGGTCTGCCAATAAGAAACATACAGACACAGTACTGCATCAGTCCTTTCGATCAATTCCAGTGGATTTATCTGCCGTCGTGGTGCTTTACTTGCTGGCTGTGTCAAATCCGAATGTCGAGAAAACGACATTCTTAACGAAAGACGCTTAATCTGGAAACTAAAATGCCTATTTTGGAAAAATTTGACAATAATTTTAAATTAATGACGAAAGTTAATCTTGCAAAACAATTGAATATCCCCGTGTCAACCTTGGAAATGATTATAAAGCAGAGAAATATAAAATGGAAGACCACGTACTGGTTGCTAATCATCCACTGCCAAAACGGTAAGATTGCAAGATGGGGAATTTTCCTAAGCAGAACCTTTTTGGTTCTGCGAATTTTATTTCTCGTCTAAGCAATTTGAAATGCGATTATGAAATTCAATTTTTCCCCCCTGAAGTATGATTGACATGATTTTTTTGTAAAAACGGAATCGGAGACGCAATCAAACACATTCAATTTTATAATATACTGTATTTCTGTTGGAAGGGTAAAGCATTTTTTAAACAAGTCTCAGTTATGCGACGTTTTGACTCGGCTTCTTTAAAGTCGTATAAACGAGGTTCCACTGTAAACGGTATTACACAGATCGTTTCTCTTGTAAAATGAGCCATAGTTGTGGGAGAAGCTAGTTAGCTAGCCTTGTCTCTGTGCGAAAGATCTGCCTTTAGTGGATTCTTGCTGTAATTATCACCGTGGTGAGATTTCAGAAACATTTTCCACAGAGACAGAATGAAAAATCCTAGACGATAGAAGTTGGAGGTGGGGGGAAAGGGATTTTAAATATTCACATCCGGGAGGAACCTGGATAGAAGCCTCGGGAAGTCCCTAAAACACTTCCAGGAACTGATTCTCGTATGGTTTCCGTTCATCGCTTCCGATTTTACCATAGTAGAAAAGAAGGTGAAGGAGAGGGTTGTGTTGGATGTGGAAGAAAATGGGAAAAATTCACCACCCCCTTCCACCATTTTTCTGAAGAAATTATAAGTGATGGGTGGGATGCAGATGAAGAGATGAATCTCCGGCATCACCATCATCTTCGCAGATTTTCTAGAAGGTTTCTCTCTCTCTCTCTCTCTCTCTCTCTCTCTCTCTCTCTCTCTCTCTCTCTAGGGTGATTTTTCTATTGGTGGGTGGGTGGAAATGAAGGGGTTTTCGGTATATATAACTACCACTTCCTGCACTAACTCTCTTACACGTCCTATCACCCCCCCTCCCCACTCCTCTTTTCTGCATCTTTGCCCGTCCATTAATATTCAAGCCGTTTCATTTGCATGCGAGATTCGCGGGAGGGCACATGAATTCCTAACGAAGTTTAACAGAGCGTGTGATGCCATTCGCCAGAAGGCGAACGGGAGATAAGATTTCTTCTTAGGAGAAGGTTGGAAAAGAAGTGCTTGAGAAAAATCGCACCCCTCGCCTCCCACTTTTTTTTTTGTGCTTATACCTTGAATTTTTTCCGAGTTCCAGTCGTGTCTTCTGAGATCTAGAAAAATGTGATGGACTTGGCGGCATTAATTAAAATGTATGCTTGTCTCCTCACGAGAAGTTGTCGGGGTTTTTTTTCTCGTCATGAATTTATATGAAGATCCTTCCCTTTTTCTGAGTTCCGTGGCTGTTCGTCTTAAGGCTCATTCCTCTAACACCATAGTTTCCCAACATTTTTGTCCCATCGCCCCCTTCTTCAGAAATTCTTTTCTCCCATCGCCCCCCCCCAACGCCATCTAACACATAGGATCCTATGCTATACCCGTAGCTTCTACCGCCCCCCTCCCTGGAACTTTCCATCGCCCCCAAGGGAGCATTAACGCCCACGTTGGGAATCACTGCTCTACACCATACGTGCTCAACCCATGTTGCACGGGCCAGATGTGGCCCTCGGAGTCATTTGATGTGGCCTCAAACCAAATTTTGTTGAAAAAAACGCAATCGTTGTTCATATAGAGAGGCGATTGTTCGTATAAGTATTGTTAGGTTAAACAGCGGTTATATTCCACATTGGGGCATTTCGCTGTGAATAATGCCAGTTTCAGATCACCTAAGCGGCACGCGGCGCATTTACATAGCACTAAAGTCATGCGTCGTAGTTCCAAATCACCAAAGCATCCTGTGGCAGATTTACGGAACAGTAGAATGACCCGCGGCACAGTCCTAGGTCACTTAAGCGGCCCACGTCACAGTCCCAGATCACACTGGTGGCTCGCGGTATATCAAAGAAGTAACTCGCGGCACACACACACATTTACAGATTACTTAGCTACATTAGGGAAAGTTCTATATGACTTAAGCAGCCCGCGACATGTTTCGCAACCAATGAAGTAGTCCGCACTCTGTAAAAAGTTGAGCATCTTTGCGAGTTTTTCGTAGAAGAAGCCTGGAATCTTAATATTTGTGAGGATTTAATCGGGCCAAAATTTCTAATGCCGTTTATAATGACCAATTTATGACAGCCGATTTTAAATTAATCGATTGTTAACTGTAGTGGATTCTATAGGGTTTCTTAATGGACTATCAAGTATGGCTTGACAATTCGAAATTTAATTCAGATGCCAGCGAAATTCTTTAAGAGTTAATTTTATAGGCAAACATGTATTTCCGGGATTTAGGACCCCCCTCCATATTTAGACTTGCTTCGTTGACATAATTTCCAAAAATTTAAAGCTCTCCCCAGACTTTAATACCCACAAATTTCACTCCAATGCCAATTTCTCTGTCACCATATTGACAAGGCTCCTAAGAGTTGTTGAACCTTGATATTTTCACTATACAAATTTTGCCTTAAGTTTTATATTTTTGTTTGCAATACTGTAGAAGCGCATTTTCAGATGACCCTCTTTCTCAATAAGATGAAAGCCACCTTTCAGAATAATATTCAGCACACACACATAACAATGCAAAACAATAAGCTATTTATTTTCTCATCCAAAGCTAACGAAATCCCCGGAACCTCTCCAAGGGGTTCGCGAACCTTTTGTAAAGAACCACTGCTCCAGACCACAACTCTTGGTCCTGCACAATTCCACTCCACTCTTAACTATTAAAAGAATAATTCCCAGGAAAATAAAACCAAAATAAGTCGCAAAACAGAATGTGACATGGCTAATCTCTTACGCATAAACATTTCAAAACAATTTTTTTTTTTTTGAAAAGTTCGGTTTATTTATTTTTTTTCTGGTATCATTTGCGATTTTCTTTGAATCTAATCCCAATATACGTCATTTTTCATCTCGGAGGTGGAGGAAAAAAAAAATGGAAAATAGAATAGTTTTTCGTCTTTTTTGTTCTCTTTAACAGAAAAGAAAGACTCTTTCTTTCTCTCTCCTAGTGTTTTTTTCCCGTGTCTTATTTTCTCTTTCCATAAATAGAAAATCATTGGAATAGAAGTCGGCCATCTCAGACGAAAAAGATCCGACGACTATCTTTTCGCGTTATGTTTCCAACCGGTTGTTATTCGCGCATTAAGAACTACTGCACTGCATAAAACGCTTTTTGATACCAGAGTGGGATTAATCCTAGTTTTGCGAATGACGAATCGTTTCTGTTTTGTGTTAGCTTCTCTCTCTCTCTCTCTCTCTCTTCTCCTTTTCCTCTCTCTCTCTCTCTTCTGGATCCTTGGAATCACTTAAGAAGAATCGACTCGATTCTCCGCTGGTAAGAAGCATTACGAAACTGAAGAATACTCTTTTTTCGAAGTATTTATTGTATATGAAACGTTCTAGATGTCAGAAATATTAATTATATTGATATTTATCGAGCTTATATGAGCCGTTTTGGTATTTTTATTTCCGTTTCTTTCTATGAGTAAAAAAGGGGGGGGATCCATCTTGATTATTTCGACTTTGTTTAATTGAGTTTTTGCGTGTAATATACATAGATTATAATTTACAGTACAAATTTTGTGTCAGTTGTACAGTCCACGACGCTTCATCCGGACTCGGGGGTTTCTGACAACAATAACCAAATGATAAGTATAGCCGAAAAAAGTCCCGTTTTTAAGTACGATTACCATAGCCAGGGGTTTGGTTCAGCCGAAATTCGGACCTGTTTTCTGGACCCTTCACAAAATTCCGGATCTGAAAAACAGGCTCTTCGAATATTCTTTATCTGAAAAACAGACCCTTCTCGAAAAAATAAATTAATAAGACCATAATTCTCATTAATGATGAATTCACTAGATTATTTCCCACAAAATTAATGACCTTTTCACAGATATGAGAAAAATTTTTACGAAAACAGGAGTCTACAAGAAAAACCTGAATAGACCCCTGCATGCATCCCTTTTGGTTAAACGGGACGTAAGGTAATCGGGTGGTGGTGAAACGGGACAACCGTTTTTCTTTCCTACATAATTGGTTGCAAAATGCTCAATCATTCCATTGTTTTTTGTTCTATACATATATCCAGGCCCCAACAGGCAAAATGCCCAACGAGGTGACTGAGAAAAGGATGCCCATAGTAAATACGGATGTCATATATTTCTAAAATACAGAAACCCCTAAATAAAAATGTAATTATAAAAACTAAAAAGTATATGTGCATACTATTCTAAAACATGACTCTTTTATTGAGCTTGAATCCCGTATTTCTGTTAATCAGCCATATGAGGCGTTAGAATGAAACTATCTAATGTATATCACTAATTAAGTTGTTTTTATTAATGTACACAATGCGTTTCATAGATCTCTTGAGAAAGTCTCTCGGGAAAAGAAATTTGAATCTTGTCAAATGAATGAAACTGAGCAAGAAATAAAAGAAAGCGCTCTTTTTTCGCCCATACATTTGCCTTCACGATAGAAAGGCCATTGCAAAAGCAGCTCTACACGTATATGGAGCACCACGAATATACAATCGTCAACAAGGCAGGAGAGAGAGAGAGAGAGCACCTCTAGCCTCCTACATATTCTTGCAGCCTGAAAACGACAGCTTACAGGGAAAAACTCAAAGTTCGGTTAAACGTTAGCTTCAGAATTCGCAAAAAAAAACTTCTACGGAAAAAAAAAAGATAGCATTATCCGATAATAAAAAACGAACTTTTTCCCCATGTTATGGTATTGGTCCGTTTCGTTCCTTGCAATAGTGATTATTATACCCAAATGATAACATTATCCATGATTCTAATGAGTGGCGTCGGCTGTATTCCATTAATATTAAATGTATGAAAATAACTATGATAACATCTTTGTGGTGGTACGTCATTGTTTTTACATCTGACATATCAATAGTTGTTTTTATCATACACATGCTTTATATTTGTGGAGTACAATTTGCTATTTTTAATTAATCATTTGTTTGTGAAGGGTTACAATTTGGGGGATATGAGCCGAGCCCTTTTAACTATCATAACTACTTAATTACTCGATACAATTGGCATAAACTAGTTTCATTTAACTCTATGAGAAAAACTGAAAAATGTACATTTTTTTGCCAAAAAACCAAAATCAAGTCAAATCTTTACAGGCGCAATTTTTTCTACAAAAAAAAACAGTGAATAATGGAAAAATCACTAAATAGATAAAAATCGGAAAAATCTCCATCAATGGTATTTATCTGTAGCTAATGAATGTAATTTTCGTCAAAAATAAATTCTGTTATTTCTATCAAATATTATGTTCAAAAATTTCTTAACATTTATCGTCAGTAGTAAGTAAATAAATTGACAAAAAAGTGAATATGTTTACGTCAATGTTACGTCTTTGATTACAGTGAAATATCTTCAAATCTTTTCCTAGTTATATGCTTTAATTCATCGAGATTTTATCTTGAAATTTATCTTCAATAACAAGATTAGATTCGATAAAAATTTAAGCATGGGTCTTCTTTATGCCCATGTTATAATCATCATTCAGAAAAACCTTTCTGAAATTATGAGAATGTCTTATTAATGTTTTTCTCTTTCTTTCACATCTTTTGAGCTACATTTTTTGGCTATTTGCTTAATTAGAATATCAGAAATTTAGAACCGAAACTATAAATTTTTATTTCTTGGTAATGTAATATTGCTGCCAATGAACACGAAATATCAACCAGCTTAAAAAGAAAATCAGATTACTTTTTTAATATTTATCAAAAATATCTGGCTTAACTTGAATAAATTATACTACAAAACAGAGAGAAACTACATGAATTTCCTTATACGGTACAATTTGTAACAAAAATGTTACGATAAGACTTCGGTAAATGCCATTTTGTGGGAAAAGTAGATTAGTTTGAATTAGATTTAAAATATTTTCCGTGTAATATTTCAATAACTTTTATTACAATTTTTTTAAATAATTTTAATGTTTATTTTTTGTGTTATTGCTATTTGCGTGTTACGGTTAAAAAAAATTGTTTGATTCAAATTCAATGGCAAAAACATTATAAATTTAAATAGTAAAAAAATCTCTCATCACGGGAATGAATATAGTTAAAATATTGCGAAATAACAATATAAAAATTATTCTTTTATTTTTAATTATATGATGAATTCAAAAATAGTAAATAATTATAGAAATGATCTGCATTTTATTCATCACCGTGACCTAACGAATCATTATATTCCATTTGAAAAAAAGAGGAAAATTATAATTCCAAGTATGAAATTGATATTGTATGAAATGAATACTAAATTAATTCAAATCACGCTATACCAGCATAACCATATAAGTCGCATAAGAACACCCTAATTAGAGTATTATTATTATAGAAGGGGGGATGTGAGCCGAGCCTTTTTAACCATCAAAACTACTTAATTACTCGATATCATTAGCATAAACTAGTTTCATTTTACTTTATGAGAAACTAAAAATGGACGCTCTTTTTTTTGCATTTCTTATTTTTTCAATAGACCTGGACGTTTAATGTATGCGTAAAGAGCTCCATATATGTGATTATGTTGTAATCCGGTTGCGCATGCTGATAATTATGCACGAGGAAGCGATTATTCCTTGTGGTTTTATTGTTGTTATTTTTTTCTTCATTCTCGGATTTGATTAATTGTTTTTATCTCTGTTTCAACCTTATGGGCGTTTTGGTCGATTTCTGTGATCTGTTTTCGATTCATATTCATGAGCAGCAGCACCCTAAGTATTCCTAGTTTTCGGTTGTCTTTCATGTTAGAGGATGGATTTGCTTACGAATGATTCTCAAAACCTGGGAGCAGTGACTATCATGTTCTTTTTTGGACATGAATGCATATGAATCAATTTATGAGAGGAATTACAACCCCTTTTACAAATAACAGTGATCCGCGATTGAGCATCTTGTCTTGAAGTGATTTGGATTATACTGAATTGGTCACCGCGGCATCTTTCATGGAATTTAAGCCTGAAAGGATATGTGACGTGACGAACGGACTATACTTTTTCTCCAGTTTTTAGTGTATTTTCAATCTAAAATTGCACCGATAAAAGTATCATGGAATTAAGTATTGGGGTACATACACAGTGTGTGTATATACGAAGAAAAATACTAACCTTTTTTCATCTTCAATATATAGTGAAAATTAATTGTAGAATGCTCGCACGTTTCATCATTTCCTTAGCGATCTGATGAAGCATTCAGGTGGCTACACTCATTTTGACTTCGGCGATGTTCGTCTTTAGGTTCTCTCTCTCTCTCTCTCTCTCTCTCTCTCTATAAAAACCAATTATTGGTCCGTAACTTCGATGACATTTGGAGATCTTAGTGGCCATAGCATTTTGGAGATGTTTCTGTCACTCAAAATTCATCACCATTGCCATGGTTGAATTTGCTGTATTTAGCAAGACGAGGTGCATGTTTTACCAAACAACTCTACCATGTGAATGCCGAATGAATTTGTTTGCGACAGAATCATCTGTAAAGCAAGACTTGACAAATCATAAAAAAGTCAAGGAGCCAGAAATTTATTTTTTCGTTCCCCCCCCCCCCCCAACAAAAAAAGGTACAGAAATAATACAAGATTCATTGAAAGACTGGTTATTTGTGGAGATGAAGATTACAAGGAAGAAAATTCATCTCTGTCCCCACGCGGACTCAAACCCCGGTCTCTCGCTTGCCGGACGAGTGCTCTACCATCAAAGCTATGGAAGCAGATACAATATTTCAACCTTGGAGCGTATATGTATGTTGAAAGGCACCGTACATGAACGGCGGCAACAATCAACTAACAGCTCATGAATGACATAGGCCACCTATACAAATATATACCAATATATGCAAAAATAATGTTTCGTTAAATTTTACTTCCAAACTCATAGCAACCCCCTTCCATGTTACTGGATACGTTAACATGAATTCCAAAACATTTGTGTTGACTGCAATTTAGCAACCATATATAGACAATTTCATGCGCCAAACCCAATTTTGCAATCGCCATGGTGGCCTAGCACTTGGGATCTATCATGCCCTGTTTTAAAGGCCGTGAAGATTCTAAGTTTCGTGTAGATATTTAAACCGACTCGATACAAAAGATGTATTTTGTAAGATCTAGGATAAAATAAAAAATACGCTAAAAATAAATTAAAATGAAACCAATAAACTAAGAGGAACCCAATAAACTAAAAATGTATTTAAATGGTGTTTGTTTTGTGGTTTTCTTTTTGTCTTTCTGTCTTGTAAGTTTTTGTGATTTTTATCTGATAAAAAAGAATCAAGTAAACTAAAAATGTATTGAAAACTAAAAAAAAAAACTTAAAATAAATTAAAAATACATTCCATTGATACGATAACATGACCTCACAGAATGCACGCATGTGTAAATCAGAAGCATCGAAAACATTTCCGACAATCACAGTAACCTATCACAGAAAGTTAACATAACGATCCTTTCATATCACCCAGACCCCCGTTTATACTGCATAAATCCTCCGAGATACATTCACGCAAATCCTTAAATTCCTCGGAAAAATATGTACACAAAAATACACATAATATGAAATCAGTTTCTACGAGTTTCTTCCGATGCCATTCCGGGATTGATATCGCGTAAGATTCCTTTTTCTCTCCGTGATCAAAATTTCGGTCCACATCCCAAACAACCATTTTCCTCTTCTTTTCATACATGCTGTGTACGAAGACGTAAACATGAAAAATACCGAATAAAAACCATTTCATTTCCAGCTGACTTGGTTTATTTAGTTTTATATATATATATATATACACGATACAGAGATATATTTCTCCTCACCGAAAGGAAATCCCTTTTATATATATATGTGTGTATATATATAAGTATATCATATAACTAAGATGTTTTGCCTCACGTCGAAGTCTATTCCAAAGTAATTCCGAATTCGTAGACATCCTTTCGCCATTTCTAGCAAAAAATATATATATTTTTAGTTATTTTTTTGGCTTTGGTTTTTTTTTTCCGATATATTACATATATATTCAAGCTGAATGTATCCTCGGCCACGAAGATTTTTCCCGTCTAAATCTTCTCCTATTTTTTTCTACTTTCTTTTCGGGTTATTTCTCCCTATGGATATCAAAAATATAACTATAATAATAACGATATGGAAGAAACAATATATACTTTTCTCCACAAATAAAAAAAAAAGATATTTTTCGCATTTTCTTGACAATACTGAGACAATTTTTTTTATTGTTTTGTATTCTTTAGAAAATGTCTATTTTTTTTATATATTTTGGAGGGATGTCCATATTGCCGTTATTATTTTTTATTCTGATGAATGTTTTACGTCGTATTTTTCTCATATTTGACCAGTCACGAATACGCTATCCCCTGTATAATACGTTATCGTATCTCCGTGTATTTTCGGTAAATGAATAATAATGATAATGAATATCGGTAAAAATCAGTGAAAATAACTGTAACTAATGGTTTTCATTGTATGATTGCTTAATAATAAATGTTTCCTTCCACGTTATGGACGCCACAATTCTTCATCTGGTCCCAAGAAACGTGGAAATGTACATTGAAATGCATGAGCATCATTTCTGACACATTTTCAGAGAATTATTCGTAGTATTTCGAATTGGAGAAAACTTATGCATTTTTCTACGTACGTATATGTACGTCTGCACTCACTTTAGCGATACTTTTTCTGTGGATAGAATTTTAAATTGAGCATATTCATACGCAAATCAAATAGAAAATTTCAATTAAATTAATTTCAATCGCTTGATTTGTAATTGAAGTTAAATACGTAGAGCAAGAGACTAAATTCATCAAGATATAACTAAGATTTGTTTTGCAACACATCGAAGTGTATTATCCAAAGCAATTCAGAATGAGTACCATTTCTTGCAAAAAAAATATTTTTATTTCATTTTTAGCTTGGGTTTTTCTCGTTTTTTAAAGTATATATTATATGTGTATTGTATATTCAAGCTGAATGTTTCCTCGGCCACGAGGATTTCTATTCCTTTTCGTATTTTTTCTATTTTAAATTCCTCGTTATTTTCCCCTATAGATATATGTATATATATATCAAAATTATAACCATAATAATTTGAAATAAGAGAAACAATACTTTCCTCCATAAAAAATGATATTTTCGCATTTTTCTTGATAATAATGAGACAATTTTTCCTATTGTTTTATATTCTTTGGGACTGGGGCTCTTAACATATTGATCGCAACCTAAACTTGGATAGCAGGGGTATTCGAAATGGGGGATTCAAATCCACTAACAGACAGAAATTCTTGAGCTATATGTTGCGACCCAAACTTGATACGCAGGGACTTTCGAAATGGGTCGTACAAATCCATTTAAAAAGCCAGGGATTCTTGAGCTATGCATCAAGTCACCTGAGATTTTTCCCATGTTTTGTACGATTAAACATCACGATTTTTCCCATGCACACACATGAATGTTCACTAAACACAAATTCAAAGGCCGCAATCCGAACGTTCGGAGGCGTGACACAATCTCAAAGATAACACCTATAACGCCAAATCACGTTGACGGAGCGCGCAGAAAACACGTCCTGTTCCCCGGCACTTCACTTGATTCGCGTGGGTATACTGAAATGTGTTGTTCAAATCCACTTTTATATATACAGCTAGGGATTCTTGAAGTACGTGCCAATACTTGAACTTGATTCGCAGGGGACTTCCGAGATGAATCGTGCGAATCAGTTACAGTCTTTGCATAAATGGACTTATTGTGTCACTGGTTTTACTAATGTGAAAAAAAATATACAGTGCCATGTGTCGCGAAGCTGAGCTTTTTATTGATTTTGGGTCTCAGATGATTTAGGTTAAGAACCCCTGCTTTAAGAAATGTCCATTTTTTTAAATATATTTTAGAGGAATGCCCATATTGTCCGTCCTTATTTTTTGTTCTGATGAATGTTTTACGTCCTATTTTTCTCATGTTTGACCAGTCACGAATGCGATTTTTCTCATATAATACGTTCTCGTATCTCCGTGTATTTTCGATAAATGAATACAAATAACTGTAATTAATGGTTTTGATTACATGATTGCTTTGTTTCGAGTCGTGCTGTGGGATGGGTTTACAACCCGAGGGTATGCAATACTCTGCTGCGCCATTTTATGTTTTTCTCTTATGTTTTCTCTATGTGTTGTCAGTTACAATTAACCTATAGATGTTCTTATATATAGGTTTTCGATAGTGTATAGATTCAAGTAGCTGTGTGTAATTATTTTCGTATCTTGTTATTAATTATCTGTAATTTCACTTGGCCTCGATAGATACGTCTGTTTTATGGGGTTTTTTTCTTTCCCGTCCTTTCCGGAGAAAATGGGCAATTACTCATTGCAGAAATGTCTCGCGAACAATGTGAACCTACGTGATTCTCAACGTGAAGAAATGAGAAAAAAAGTGACTGTAGATAATACAGTAGATGTCCGATATAACGAGTACGGCTTACAACGAGAATCTCGCTGTAACGAGTGATTTTCAAGTGATTGTCAAATAACTAACGTCAAAGATACAAGAAATATTCGGTAATACCGAGTTGAAAATTAGGAATTATTCGCTATAACGCGATAAAATTCTAAAAATCCTAGTTTTTTGAAACTTACTTGAAGAAATTTTGTTTAAGAAAATTGTTGCGCAAATGCAACATCATTCAAAAATGGGTTAATCCCATTTAATTAATCAAACCCTATTTTCTAGTGAGCGCTGATTGAGAAGCACTATTACCTGGAAAATCAGGGAAATGAAAAATCGTTAGTGAAAGTCAGAAAAAAAATGCAAAATATTTGGCAAAAATAAGTCAGGTATGCAAATATTTGATAAAAAATCAGAGAAAAATTCTTTCAAAATTAAAAAAAACGATAGTGTAAAAAAATTGTGGAAGGTTAAAATTTTCACTTATATTTCTTTCTTCAGAATTTTTGGTCAGAAATAGTCAAGGAAATTTTTGGAATTTGATAGGGGAAATTGTCGATAAGGTTTTAATGGTAAACCTTCATCAGAGATCTCACTTTCTCTGTTGATAGCAAATCTTAATGATACCCATATTCAATGGGAAATGGGAAAACTTTCACTATGTGTTTTCAGTGCGATAAAATCAGTAAAAAAAATATTGCGAGCCTACAATTTTCTCCTATTACGAATTCCAAACTTCATTCTTAAAGAACAAAAAACTCACACTTTTTGAATTGGATCTATGCAAAACCACGCAAGATTGTAAAAAATATTTATAGGAAACACACCACCGGTAGACAAGATATCTTGACAATGATACTTCCATGAAAATTCAGAAAAAAAGTGGCATATACTCCATACTGATATCTAACATCTTAAAAATTCCTAGGAAAACATTCCACCCAATATTCCATGATATCTATATGATCAAATTCTCCATATTCAAATCGAAATATTCGTTTGATTACCCCAAAAATCAGATAAAAAACTTCAAACATCAAATAGAGAAATTTATTTTACTTTATTTTTGAAAATTACACTTCATTTAATAGATAGGGGAAAAACTAAAAAAAATAAACAAATCCTAATCGATGTTTCTACAATCGATATTTTCTAAGAATTACCAAGACTCTCCTTTTTTGTTGCCACAGAAGGAAATGGAAATTGATGAAACTATCAAAGTGTATGATACGTAACCCTCGCAAAAAAGAAACGTCTTATATTGAAAGAACGTGTAAATCCAATTTCTAGTAAATAAAAGTGTAGAGAAGAAGATCTAGGGGTTTTCGATATAAAAAGCTCTGTGTGATCTTTTGGAGGTTTTTATTTATATATATATTATTTGGAAGTCCAGTCCAGTCGTCACTTCTTTTTAGCTTTTGTAACATCTAATTTTTATATATATATGGGAATTCTTGTCTTTTATAAGTACCGCTGCTGCTGCTGTCTTTTTTGTTGTCTGAGCGTCTTTTCTGTCGCAATTTTTTTTATACATTACAGCTGTTGCCAAATTGTTTTTTTTTCCTTCTATATTTTATGCTATATTATTTATTTTATATATGTATCCATCGGGAAATGGTAATGCTGCCGGAGAGTTGCCAGCTGTTGTTATTGACAGAACAAACATGGGTTTTTTTTAGTCCTTTTTTTTGTCATTCTACGTTTTTTAGATACGTTATATGTATACTATGTGTTTCATTTATTTGTTTACTGATTTGAGAAACTTGTCAGGAAAAATGATAGTTGGGAGAGAAGGTCGGGAAAAATATATACGTCCGAGAGTTAAAGCAAGAATCGATGTAATATGTATCGAGTATATGTCAGGGAAAGGGTCTGAAGCCATCAACTGGACCGGACAGAGAAACGTGTGTCGGATACGGTACTTTATGTGAACAGGGTGTTTGTTCTGTCGGTCATTTCTTTTGGCACCGGATTTTATTGTATTGTCTTTGGATTCCAGTAGGAAACCCGAATTTGAGGACTTTGATATTGGTTATATTGGAATGTATTTGAGGTTTGTGTAAAAACCTGTTGAAAATTATAGAGAAGGTTGATAGATCGGGGTTGATACTATGCGAAAGGATATAAAATGTGTAAGGCCGGTATTACAATATAAAAGTTTGGTAAAAGTCCTTTTATAAAACTTGAAAAATGCAGCCAATAAAGTCACCGATTGCATTTTCTAGAATGTAACCAATAACCTTATAGGTTAGATTTTTCAAAACCTGTTGAAAATTATAGAGAAGGTTGATAGATCGGGGTTGATACTATGCGAAAGGATATAAAATGTGTAAGGCCGGTATTACAATATAAAAGTTTGGTAAAAGTCCTTTTATAAAACTTGAAAAATGCAGCCAATAAAGTCACCGATTGCATTTTCTAGAATGTAACCAATAACCTTATTGGTTAGATTTTTCAAGTTTTATAAAAGGGATTTTATCAAAATTTTACAGTGTAATACCGGCCTAAATCAGGTGGACAAAGAGAAAATTTGAAATTTCAGTAATTTCAAATAGAATTTGGAAGATTTTTTGCACACGGAAAATTAGAATCAACTGATTATTTTCCAATTTGCTAATCAGCATCCCTATTGAATCTTGAACCGTAGATAGGAAGACGGATAAATATATCTTTATCAGAGAAATATATCAATTTTGTTTGGTTTTAGTGGAATATTCTCGCCATTATCGTGAACAAACTCGTTAGAAAACGTATATCATAGAAGTTTTTTGATTATCATCAGCTGGATGGAGTCATCCGGGATTCAATGCAGGGTTTCTCCTCCCCTCAAAATCAGGAAAACGCAAAATGTTTGGCAAAAGTCAGAAAAAAATTACGTGAAGAGGAAAAAAAAAAAACATTTGAAAGGTTCAAATTATATTTCTTTCTTCAGGAGTTTTGGTCAGAGAAATTTTTGAATTTCAGGATAAGTCAGGAAAATCATCAAGCAGAATTTGCTTGGAACTCAGCAATGTTTCAGGAACGCTTCGGTTAAATATCCAGTGTTCAGAATCGATCCAGAAACACACCATCAGGGAAGAGTAAAACCCCAGAGTCAAATTGAACCGAAATCACACGTACGGAAAAAAAACGACAATAGATCTCACAACAGAGTATTTTCCTCTACAGAACATCCTCTAAAATCTTTTAAAACCATAGAAAAAAAATAATCATGGAACTATTTACCACTAAAAGCATTTTTTTTTCTCTCCCTCTTCTCTCATAACCCCGACCATGTTTTCTCAGAGCCGGTAAGAAGAAGAGAAAAAAAATTCCGAAAGAGCATCCAGTTTCATTTCATAGTTGTTAAATTCGTGGGAGGTACAGGGGGCTTGACCTGGCTGCATGAGAATGGCAAGGCAAAAAAATATATATATAAGTCCTTACCTTACCTTACCCAACATACCTTTAAGGTTCTTTCTCTATTCTCCACTCCAACATATAAGAAGGTAAAAGTTAAGAAAAAAATATATAAATAAGAAGAGAAAATGGACTCTTAAGAACCGGTTCATCAGACATGTTTCGGTCGGTCCTTCTTTCTCGACATCGGAAAAAGAACCGGTTGCTGTGGAATAAGAAAAAAAAAATTGGCCTATGCTGTGGAGGCCTATAGGCTTATTTTTTTCTATTTTTTGGTCGTGGAAGAAAATTGAAAAATGTATTGTGGCCCTGCTGCTCCATGGGCTTCTTCTCTGGGCATGACTCTTTCTACCTCCCTCTTTGGCCATTGCTACTCTCTCTCTCTCTCTCTCTCTCTCTCTCTCTCTGCCCAAGAAATAATTATTTTGTATCCGCTTTTCTGAAGACCACGTGCTGTATATATCATATCATTTTCTGAATTTTCTTTTTCTGCCCGGCAGATTTAGCGGTGGAAAAGTTCTTTTTTTTTGCGTATGACCCTACGCTTACCGTATGCCTTTTTTTCCTTTTCTTTTGTCTTGCCCTTTTGCAGCATCAGGTGTCTTTTTTTTCTATTTTTTTGACTCCATCTCTTGAGCCGATCTCTTATTACTTTCTTTCTGCCATTTCTCCCGTTCCATGTCATTCGTAAATGAGGCGTGTTGGGATCTTTCTCTCTTCCCCTTCCATGATGTTATTATATCATAAGCCGTGGCCTTTTTCTGCTCAGGGGGAAAAATATTATTATTATGTTTTTTTCTTTTATTTTTACCGTTTCAGATATTTTGACTAATGTTTGGTGTAATGCGAGTCGCTCACCTGACGCAGTGGAAAATGTAATTGAAAGTAGAAGCATCTGGGTTTGTTTGTGTCGAGTCCGTAACTAACATTCCGGGAAGATGGTCCGATTTCTAGTAGGGAAATTTCTATAATGCAGTTATTCTAGAATCCAAAACTGTTTCATTTTCGTCCCTACAATGACTAGAAGCAAAGTTATTGCGAATTAAGTGAAACGAATTTCATGCTCTTAGTCTGAAAATGAAATCTTTGAATGAGTCTTCTGAATATTTCTGTGAGTTTTGCTTTTTTTTACTTCACGAAAAGCATTTTTTTTTTCTCAAGTATTTCTTGAAATATATCTATGAAAATTTCCCGCTGTATTTTAAACAGCTCTGGATGTGTAATGGGCTAAAAACTAAGAGATGTTTGAAACTTTTTGATCTACATGATATTGAATGGAGAACGTCAAGTATTTTTTTAACGAAAAATGTGTATATTTTTCATGTAAACAATCATACCTCAAAAAGTTTTCATAACTTAGTTTTCGATAACTTAGGTATAGATCACTTGAGTGACCCGCGGCGCAGTTCTAGAACACTTAAGTGACCCATGCTGTAGTTCCAAATCACTTGAGTGGTCCATAGCATGTTCCCAGATAACGTAAATGACACACGGCACATTTGCAGATCACTTAAATGACCAGTGGCGCTGTTTTATATCACCTTAGAGTCCAGAGGCACATTCCTAGTTCATTTAAGTGACCCGCGTGCACAGTTCCAGATAACTCAAGTGGCCCGCGGTACATTTACACATCACTTATGTAACCTGCGGCGCTGTGCAGATCACTGAATTAAGGGCCCCGCGACTCGTTTTCACATCAATGAAGTGGCTCGCGCTGTCCTAAAGGTAGAACACCCTATGCCCTGCTCAAACTTAATTATGAACTTGGGAACTGTACAGTAGAAGCTTCAAAAATTTTTAATTCATGCTTCTGTGTCGAATGAGTTGAATGGAACCAATTAGGTCGAACGCTTTTTTCGAGGGTCCCTCCAGCAAAATCGACCTTGGTCAGCAACCCTCATTTCTTTTGTCAAATTTGTATTCATACATCTTAGTCATGTGATTAATGAATTGACGAAAAGGGAGCGTCAATATGCTTAGTTATCAATGCTATGTACCTTTCTAAGCGTACAATCCTTTTCCATTAATCCTTTCCGATTTCCCCTCCGAACTCTTTGAATCCCTAGGCTTTTATTTCGGGGGGTGGGGGGGGGAGAGGAAAAAATCCCTATTGTACATATAAAGATGGGGCCTTACGTCATGTCTAATTTGCACAAAACTTTAAAGCCTTTTACACATATTTTTCATATCCTCTTTTTTTTTTTAGTGCGATGGTAAGTAAACAGTGGCCGTTCAGGGACTTTTAGCGACCTCAGGAAATAGTTCGGGGGGGGGTTCGTGGAATATACCAGTGTATGCACACTCAAGTATACCTCTCTATATGTATAGAGGAAAGAGAGTGGCATTTTCTAGGATGCCACTCTCCTCGTTGAGAGACTTTGAATTATTTCAAATTGAATTTATTCAAATCGCACTGGGAAAAATGGTGGTTTATCGCGTGACTCATATCGGGACTCAAAATGTCCTTTACCCTCCTTTATATGCGAGCAAATATAGGACGATACCATGATAGGAAAATCGTATAAGTTATTATGTATATAGATATATCTGATGAAATAGATCTTTTCTAGGAAGGGGAAAGGGCGTTGGTGAATCATAAAATGTCACGGGAGTATCAGACGTTGGGGTTGTTGGGAAATGTACACTTCGTAGATTTTAGAAATCGAATGAATCCCCAAATATTCCTTGCTTCATCAATAGCATGGTCGGGCTCAGGAGTTTTGGGGCTCTTCAAAAGGTATATGCATTCTTGGTTCTTGTAAATAGATGGGCCGACAACGGTCTAAGACCAAGGGTCTGAACCTTTCATACGTTGCGGGTCAAATTGAAAATTTCCGTGAAGCCCACGGGCCACCAACTCACACTGAAGTATTGATAATTGTAAGACTCATAAGGCCTCTAAAATTATTGAAGACTTTTCATTATTCTGAAATTATTTCTCTCATCAAACACGAATTTTCATGAATTCTAATGTCTAATTGTTCCATAAATGTGAATTTTCAATTTTGATAAACGTTTTCTTTGAGTAATTCTAGAATGATTTTGAGTTTTCATCAAGTATGAAACCATTTCTTACAGTGATTCTAGAATTATCTCTCAAAATGTCTTAAGTAAGTTGTTTCACATATTCTGAAATGTTTTCTTCAGTAATTCCAGTATTATACTTGTTAGGTAGGTCCTGCTGTATCCAGTGCCGTTTCAACGCTAAGGCCTATTCAGGCATAGCGTAGGGTCCTAGACCTCTTGGAGGCATCATGATAATGAGATCTGATGAAGATTGTCGAGATTAAGTATGTAAATCGTTAAGCAGACTTTTTAGTCAACTAGAGGAGCCTCAGACAGATCAATTCACCCGGGGGGATAACGCTTTTAAGACGACCCTGGATGCATAGTCGTTAAGAACTCTAATTCAATGTCGTTTATAATCTACAAATTCGTATGATTCTCATTCCCTATTCAAACCTAGTTCCCACTTTCGTCATCCATGGCTTCCTTGCCCAATTCACGGCCAAACTGCGGCTCCCCAGACTAGTTTGGTAGATATTTTCCGCCATATAAAATAATTATTTCAGTACATAAACAGGCATACAGATCAATATCTGCAACTCGCCGCGACGAACCTGACAAATTTGGTGACTTCCTTAGAGGCCGCGACGCACACCTCGAGAAACACACTACCTCCCAATCTATTAAATTCAATCAAATACGACAAATTTTAAATCATGCCGATCATTTAAAAAAATACCAAAGCAAAAATGAAGTTTTAGACACTACTCCTTTTCTAATCACGTGGCTCTCTCTCTCTCTCTTCATGCCCAAATGAATTCATACCATATCCTAAACTCTCTCCCCACGTTGAAGACAAATCCTTCAAAGAACGATACACCGAGAAAAGTACCCTCAAAAGTTAAAACACGCATTTCCAGGTTCTAATATCCGCCCGCGTTCATTCATCTAAAAACACTGGAGAAATATTTCAAAGTAAAAACAAAAAAACACACTTCCGAAAACAGCAAGGGGAAGGAAGCGCGTGGTACCTACCGGAGATATTCTCTGATTATATTTTACAAGTAAAAAGCAACATTGGCTTGTCACATCCATGTCTTCGTTTTCCCTCCATTCTGTATGATCATGTGAAGTGTTTTAGAACTGAGTTCGACGTACCCCATCGTCCTAAAAGTATTTTCTCTTCTTTTTTTTCTATTCAAATTCATTTCCTAAGCCTTAAGAGAAGTGCTTCTCTCTCTCTTCTTTTTCTCTATTATTTCTGAGAGAAAGAGAGCACGTATCAACGTGCCTACACAGACGTGAAAGCAACTGCTTCTCGATAATTAGTTTTTTGGCGGGATTCGGCTTTTACTCTCTGTTCTCTCTCTCTCTCTCTCTTTTCTCTGTACCTATTAAATTCTCTCTCTCTCTCTCCTTCATCACACCCTCCTCTCATCATCATCATCATCATCTGTTTGATCAGTTACTGACTCACGAGGCACTGTACATATATGTGTGTGTGTTGAGGCATCTTTCTTGTCCACGTATCGATTTCAGTTTGTGTATTGATTTCTTCTGTCCCGTCCCGCCATATGGAATCCTTGGCTCTTCTTTTTTTTTTTATTCTTGATATCTGCTTTCATGTCCCGTTACAAACTGATATCACCAACTTTCATCCTCTTCTTTTTATTATTGTTATTATTATTAATGTTACTTGAGTCGGTTTTGGATGTATTGCATTTCGTATAAGCTCTCGTAAAAACTGTATCTTCGTGGTGAGCAGCGCATCTGCTTAGCTTTAATCCGTCTCAATGGCTCTTTAGGATTATTTTTCTCTTAATCTTATTATGGAATTATTTATAATATACGTTGTTTAGTTTGATATTGGAAATCCCTTAGGAATGAAGCCTAAGAAGATAATTTGATCTTGTCCGTATTCTGCTGAATAAAATGGTAACGTCATGGACACCCAAAATCTTTGAGCGGAGGCCCTAGACTAGGATTGTTCTGGTAGAATCCCCCATTTTAGAACGAATATAGGGCCACTTATGTGTGGATTTACAAGTGAATTTGTTCCGTGATTTACTTTTTTAAATGTGACGTGGTAACCAGCCCAACCTCTCCCCCAACTACAGCTATGATGGCCTCCATCTTCGGGGCCTCCCGAAGATATTACAGAAGGAAGCCCCTTCACCATGAAAAATTCTAGTCCTACCAGCGTTTCTAGCCTAATCTGCTTGATCATTTCCCTGACTTTCAATGACGTAAAAATTTCTCTGATCGAAATTCAGAAATTTCTTTGACTTTCTCTGACCAAAAGCAAAAATTTCCCCTGTGTGAAAAAAGAAATATACAGTAATTTACAAAGTCTTACAAATGTTTACCTCTTTCTGTTTAAATGTTTGAAATCCTTCAAATGTTTTACATCTTTAAAGTTTCAGTTTTTCCCCCGACTTTTTCCGAATATGTTGCATTTTCCTTGACCATTTTTCATTTCTTCCGACGTTCCAGGTCGCTGGGAAGCCCGCTACTTGGAAAAGTCTTTCTAGGACTCACACGAGCATTGATTCCCGGATCGAACCCTAAGTTAATTCATCCTCGATGCAACATATTGTTGAACGGAATTAGAAATTTGCCCCCCCCCCCCTCTAATATATTAGTTAAAATTTCGAATCGGCATGCGGTTCATCAATAACGACAAAACACCCAAAATACTAAATTTATTCAACCCATTCCCCAGGAAGACAATAACAGAATTCGTTTGCCCAACGATATCCTAATTGGATCATAGAAGACTATACCGCGCATTCCTCTCTATCGGAATATCCTCCCAGTCTTATTTCATTAATTTTGTTTGGGCAGCGGCAGTTTTATATAATGGGGCTCGGAATGCCCGGATCGTGAATTGAAGACTTTTGGAGCCGGCGTTACCTACACAGGGGTTTTAATAACGTTTCCTCCGTGTTTCACAATATCTCCCCCAAACGCAATTAAGTACGTAAAAGACAAGGTTGAGAGAGACGAACCCTCTTACGCTACACTTCTCTATGGCTTTATTGCGTTTTCTTCGAGAAATAAATAATCCCTTTGGAGATGGAGAGGGGGGGCTATCCCAGATTAAATCAATCTCTCTCTCTCTTTCTAGCCTCCATACTCTATTGACACTGCCATAGGAGAGTATGTGTTGTGTGTGTGAGAAAGAGAGTTGCATAAATGCTTCCGTCTACTTCTAGCTTCTCTTTTCTATCCGGGCCAGTGACGCAGGCATGTTCGAAGGGTAAACTCGCATCCGTCAAGATGTCGTCCAAGACCTTCTCATTCCGGTCAGCGAATACCTTAATAGAAACGATTCCTTCCCACCCCCCTCTGTAACCATCCACGTCCAGCATGGACTGTACTTTGCTTGACCAATGCGCCTCTTCACTGCTACTCCCGTAGAGTGATAGAGAGAGAGAGGGAGGCGGGAAAAAAAAACTATGTTGGTGTGTGTGTGGTAGCCGCAGATGAATTTCTGTACCCAAAAGAGGCTCTTGTCGGAAAAATATTCTTGGACGATAGCGGGATATAGAGTAAAAAAGTATATAAATAATAAATAAATATAAAAGAAGTGGCTGTATATATACCGTAGGAATTGCGGTCACACACAGATAAGTTCCGGTTTTTTTCGCAATTTATTGCTTACAAGTCCTTGGATGTGGTTTGCTCCTGTTCAACGTTATTACAGAGTTCCGCTTCTCCATTCATTTTTTTTTATATATCTATTTTAGTAGTACCTGTACTCACAATATGTACCCACACATATACTGTATATACGAGTAGAGTGTTTGATGGAGAGTGCCCTAAGGGGATAAAAATTCTACGGTTGATTCGAAAATTGAATGAAATATGGGAAAGAATATCAGCGAAAAAGAAAGCAATTTAGATGTGATAGTGGCAGTTCTGTAGAGTGATAATATTTTAAATATAGAAATGAAAAATTTTCGTGGACTTCGATATAAAAGTGTCAATTTTTAGTATAATTAATGGGTTTTTTTTCCGAAAAATTTGGATGGGAATTCGTTGAGATGTGAGTGGTTTGAATTTTTGATTCCGTTGCACTTTACTGTACGTATCGAAATATAAAATTAATTATCCAAAATTTGAAAGACTTAATTAATAACACGAAAAAATGTCCAAAACAAAAGAATTCAATTACCCTTATGTCAGCAAGTTTTTATCTGGTATTTGACGGGGTTTTTTTTTTTCATTTCATCGCAACAAAAGTAGTTGCAAATTTTAACTGGCATTTTTGTTGATTAGGGTCGTATAGAAATTTCAATTTTAATATTCTTTTCCGCCCTAAACCCGGTTTTTGAATGGTTCAGCGCGGTGGGTCCTGGCCCGTCTTCATCTGCATAGTGCATGGTCGAGCTCGCGAAACTTGTGTCGAAAAGAATATTTCGTCGTCGGTGGCGTAGGAGCTCTGATACGAAGAAAACGGGGATGTAGGGGGGGGGGGTCTAGGGTTGCTGGAAGTCCGTACATATACGGCCCAAAAGGGCGTATGCAGGTTGAAATTGAATTGAATATTCATAAATTATTAAGGGACTGGGTGAACTCGGAACGTTTTTTCAGGAGTGGGGGGGGGGGGCTCATGTGGCCTGAGCCCTATAAATTCCAGTGTCACTGAGGCGCTGCATTTAATGAACTTTGAATTAAAATTTGAAAAAAATTAAATTTTTGAGTGATTATTTTTTATCGTACTATGATTATGTTGTCCTGGGGATACTCGCCCCATGGCAAAGCTGAACATTCACCACTACTGACGAGCTTGAAGCCAATGTTGGCATGTCTACTTATATTTCTAAAATACAACCAAGTCAAAAATGCAATCACAAAAATTATAAACAATACATGTACAGTCAAACCTCGTTAATGAGTCACTCTTGGGAGAGCAAAAATATGACTTGATATGCGGAGTGACTCATTAAACGGAGTAAGCCATAGCTGTGCCATTTCCTGCCTGAACATAATAGGGACTTCCAAAAAGTGATCCGGTAAGCGGAGTGACGTGTTAACCGGGTGTCGCACTAACGAGGTTTGACTGTATATACATGATAAAATATTATATGAATGCCCATGAAAAATGTATTTATGGTTGCCTTACTCCAAGTATGGATAGCTTCTCGATTCTCTGGATACTACTAAAATCATATTTTTTTATTTCCGTATTTAATATCCGAATAGTCCATATTTCATGAAAACCGCTCATTCACTTACTCAACCACTCGAATGCCGAATCCATTTCTAGTCAATAAACATTCAAGTTAAAACCGACGTCCTTTTATGCGTTTTCCACGTGAATTTTCCCTCTGAATATAAACGACTTTGTTTCATCCTCCTCTTCTCTGTTAAAAGTTATAAGCTCAGAAATATAAATCAAAAATCGAGACGAAGTGAAATATTCACGAGGAGAACATTACGATAACCATAAGACAGAACGGATGCCGTGAGCCCATACATGAAACATTGCAAATAAATAGGTATAAACGAGAATGTCGAAACAAGAACAAAAATCGTAGCAATATTGCTTTTGGAATGATATTTTCCTCTTTTGAATCGCAAATCAAGAAATTTCTCTTCGCTTCTTTCTTTACTAGAATTTTATTTATTTTATATTTCGTTTCACGTGAAAAAACTCGTGTCACATAAATAAAAGCCGAGATACACGAAAATGGTAGCCAAAAAATTTGCGAATACTGTATACAGGAACCAGGTTTCCTTTTGCAGTGGAACCTCGTTTATACGTCGCTCAGTTTTACGGCGTTCACATTTTTATGACGTCGTCTAGAGTCGGTCCCAATTGGTTCTTCTTCTACATTTTAATGTTAAAATAATTCATTTATTCGAAGCAAAACCTGAATTATTCGACGCTTTCACTTCGACTTGAACTCCAAAGCTTTTTAAAAACGTCATTTACGTCCACCAAATGCGTGCAATCCCTTAAGACAGAGTGTTCAATCTTTAGGAGAGTGCGGGCCACTTAATTAAGTGACCGCGGGTAGCTCAAGTAATCTGGAAATGTGTCGCGAGTCCCTCAAGTGCTCAAAAACTGTGCCGGGGTTATCTGTAAATAGGCCGCGGGTCACTTCAGTGATCTGCTGTAGACCTTCACCTCAGAGTCATCTGATGTGGCCTCAAACATTATTTTGTAAAAATAAGCTGAACAGCACATTCCCAGATCACTTAAGTAACCGGGGTGACACATTTACAGATCTCTTAAGTGATCTGACGCACACTTAAAGGTCTCTATTCCAGATCGCTTAAGTGGCTCGCGGCATGTTCTGACTTCAATTAATTGGTCCGCAACACGTCCAGATCACTTAAGTAGCTCCGGCATATTCCCAGATCCCTTTAGTAACAAGTGACACATTTACACATCACCTAAGTGACCCATAGCACATACACAGATCACCTAAGTGACCCATGGCACATACACAGATCACTCCAGTGACATGCTGTACTATACCAGATCATTTTGGCGGCTCGTGACATATTCTTAACTTCAATCAAATGGTCCGTGGCGCATTTCCAGATCACTGATATGGCCCGCGACACGTTTTCAAACCAACAAAGTAGCCCGCACTCTCCAAAAAAAGTTGAGTAACCCAGGGCCGTCATTTCAACTGTTTCCAGGGAGGGGGGGGGGGCAAAGAGCATGTACTCAATGTATGTATATATATATATACCATTTTTAGCGTATTTTCAAAAGCCAGGGGGGCAACGACCCCCCTGACCACACCCCAAATGACGGGCCTGGAGAAACCCTTGCTGTGAAACGCAAGATGAAATCAAAGACATTGATTTTATATGAATATTTGAAATAAATCCAATTGGTATTTTTCATGTCTCTTGACATGGGGGGGGGGGGGGCTTTTCTTCAAAAGAGAATCAGTTATGCGACTCACTCGTTCATACGACGTTTTGACCCGATCTCTTGAACGTCGTGTAAACGAGGTTCCACTGTACAGTCGAATCCCGTTATAACGAACTCCAAAAGACCGGAGAACCACTTCGTTATAACGAAATTACGTTATAAAGGAATTCCAGGTTTTTTTCGTATTCTTCCTACGTAAAACTTATCTGGGGGATTAGAAAAGTGTTCGTTAAAACAAGATTTTCGCTGTAACAGTATTCGTTTACACGGGATTCGACTGTATATCGCATATCTCGCTCGTTCTCTCTCTCCCCATAAGTTTTCGTTAAAACGAGATTTTTTCGCTATAACGGTATTGTTTAACACGAGGGATTCGACTGTATAATATCATATATCTATCTCCCTCGTTCTCTTTCGTTTCCACAACCAAAAAATGCAAAACAGTAGAAATACCTCGAAATTTTTAGTATTCGAAAGCATAAAAAGAGAGGACAAAAGATGTCGCACAATATATACGGAGGAACAATGGAAAAAATACACGTACAGAAAACAATACCATGGACTTTCCTAGGAGAAAAAGGGGTAGAAAATTCAAAAGAGAGCAAAGTCATAATTTCGTGCGTGACCTGAGATACATAGTAGGGATTTCTCCATGTACTTTTTTTGTTCTATCTCTACGAGTGACAAAAAAGACTTCTTTTCCCTCTCCCTATTCTTTCTATTCTGTGAAATTTCTGCCCTGAAAAAAAAGGGAAGAGAATGAAATTAAATTTTTTTTGCCGAGGTGGAAAAGGTTAAAAACTACAGCCCCCGGACCGAGGTAAAAAAAATTGGTAATAATAGCGGGTATGCATCAAGGAATGAGTTCAGTTCGGCCCCACAGAATGGCTTTAATTGAATAATGGCACGGAATTAGTTGTCCCGTGTTATTTACGAGGAATGGGGGGAATGGTTTTTTGGGTGGACTCACAAAGGTTTCTTCTCTTTTAGGGCCGCCTGATTCGTGATTTAATAGGACTAAGGATGTGGGATATGGCTTTCGTAATTTTTTTTTTGCTTTTGTGTAACGGGGCTGACTGATTGGTGTGTATGGAGGCTGCAGATTATACAGGGTGGACAAGAAGTCCGGGGCACGTTTTAAAAATTAGTTACAAACCAACCGTTGACATAAGAAAGTGTGGTTTGTTCTAAAATATTTATTGTGGCCTCAAAAGGTTTTGCGCTAGACAACGCACAACCTTTTGAGTTTATGGGTCAGATACGCAGTAGTTTTGCCACTCGTGGGCCAAAAACTAGTAGGCCTATATATAAGGTAATCGTATGGCCCGTTTTTTACGGGACATTCCCGTATATTTGGCCGTAATGACTTACCTGTAACATGTTTCGATTTTCAACGAATCTTGTTTGGATTTCAATTTTTTTTTTTTTTCCGAAATCAAGGATTGAGAAGTTTAAGTTATATTTTAGTCATATAAATATATTCGTTTCACAAATTTCTCAAACGTATGTTTTTGGCGAATTAAATTTTTCAACTACACAATTTTTTTGGCGAATTAAAATTGTGGGGTCCACTATTTCCCGCCATTGATGATTTTTCAGCTATTTTGACTATATCTAGCAAATTTAATTTCCTTTGATAATTTTTTTGGCTATAATTGCCAGCTTCTTTTGACAATTTTTTAACGATGATTGTGATGGCCCATATAGGTTCGCGATTTCCGGTATTTGTGTGAAGGAATTACTGTCAGCCTTGAACTACTTTCCTACCGGGACACCTTTCGCGAACTGGATGGAACAACTTGGCGATGAATGATCCAGAGGTTATGCATAACCTCTGGATCATTCGCGTACACAAGGGGGAAGGGGTTGGAGTTTTAACCCCCCCCCCCGAGCCAAGATTATAGTGTTATTTTGCAGGAGAAAAAGTAACCCTCCTTAAAAGGAAAAACATCTGAAACCTCCCCGGAGAAAATTCTGCGTACGCCTACATATGCTCTGGATCATATATACATAAATCTCCAAATATCATTGTTATAAACACAACTAAACTATAGTTGTGTTTATTTTTTATGAGTGATACACAAACAGTGCATAATTAATGCTTATGCCAATTTGCGTTGCATACATGAGCATCCTTTCACTTGTTTAGATACAGCCTGAGTTAAACAGGTTGCTCATGTTACAACATGGTAGCTAAAAAAAGCGAATTGTCATGAACATTAATTATGTTCACTGTTTGTGTTGCTTTGGGGTCATTCAAGTATTACGTCAGCATCGAGGGGGAGGGGGTTCCGGATTTGATGACTTTTGATGACAAGGGGGGGGGGTTGAAGGTTGTTTATGTCATCAACCACCCCTTTTTGAATATTTTAAGCTGCTGACGTGGGGGGCGATGGGGGGGGGTCAGTGTTTTGCTGACTTTTCTGACAAGGGGGGAGGGGGTCAAAAATGGCTGAAAATCTGCTTACGTAATACTTGGATGACCCCTTATTTATGTGTTATGTCGCGTTTTTCATTTTAAAGTGCCACTTGTGAGTGAAATGTGAACTTTTGATTTATCGAAAAAAGGCCTCCAAGCCATACTTTCCCAAACATTTTGTTCCCCTTCATCAGAATTTTTTCTCTCTCATCGACCTCCAACTGAAGTGAACCCATACGACCCTATCTTAAATCCGTAGCTTCTATCGCCCCCTGGACCATTCCATCTCCCACCAGGGTGATATATTGCCCACTATGCGAAACACTGCTCTAAGCCATGGTAAGCACTTAAGTGCAAAATCGCACCTTTTTATGCTAATGGTTTTGATTTGTTATTAATTTTTAAAATGTGCCTATTTTCGTCCACCCTCTAGGCCTACAGTGTTTTTTTTTTCATGGTATTGAAATCTGCATCTGTTTGATGAAGATCGGAAATTTTTGAAATGAAAAAAAAAAATGCCTGTTAATTAAATTTTTATCTCCCTTTCGATCCAATTACAGGAAAGGATCGTTTTTCCGGAGCTCTGGTTCAACAACCTTCCATCTCTTCCTCCTCCTCCTACATACTTACTTACTCTTCCAGCGTAATGAATATGAGAGGTGTTATTTCGAGCCCGGTGTCCACACCTACAACCCTTCCTTTTACAACATTTTTAATGTAATAAAATATTGCACACAATGGGGCGGCCTGGGTTTTCGCTCTTCTTCTCTCCACCGAGGACGGAAAAGCCCTTTTTGAGAAATTACCAAATCTTTCCTCATGAGAGAAGTAAATACAATTCATGTTGTATGTGTGTGTGTGTGTGTGTGTGTGTGTGTTGCTGCTGCTGCTGCTTCTCGGCTTGTGAGAGGAAGCCTCGAAGAATGTGTAATTAGGTTTCTCGGCAATTACTTCTGATATTAATCTGCCGTAATTATAGAGAATATTAATGGCGTTGCCGTAAAGGTCGATCGGCTGTGTATGTTCCGCTCTCGCTCTCTCTCTCTCTTCTCTCTGGGGAGATTTACGCTTACTTTTCTGAATAGCTGTGGTGCTGTTCTGTGTCGGTTTTACCTTCCCATTTTGCCAGTCAACAATCGATCGATCCAATCATCAAAAGAGGCTCCAGTTACTTGTCCTATACACTTAGAGTTTACACGATCCGAATCTCCCACGGAATGAAAGTAATACGTTGCATACACACAGTGTGTGTTTATCTAAGTAACGAAATGATGCGGTATTAAGCCTATTTGAAAATTATTACGATGATCATTTAGAATAATTTATCAATGTTTCATTAATCAGCCCGAATTCCATCGGCCTTGTTTGATGAAATGTTCGGAATTTAATTTGATGTGAGTTTCAAGTATTTTCCTCCAATTTGGTAAGTCCTCTACTCTGAGGAATTGGTGCGGAATCGAACTGATGATGGAATTTAACCGATTTTACCGAAATTATTATGTGATCACGGATTAAACAAAACTTTTCTATCCGTCGTTGCATCGATTGTGTGACGGCACTATATAATCATCTGGTTCATTTTCTACAGCTAGAATTATGTCTAGTGAACTTTTGATTCAGTTACTGAATATGTTTATGATTAAATTCAATTATACGTTCCCAAAAGTTCCATTATTGAATTTATTTCTGATCATTTTCCTTCAGGTGTTACATAGATTTTAAATCATTATATTGATTTCAATTTTGGATTTCTACTCATTGTTAGATGCACTTCTAAGTGTTGATATGTTTGTGTAATTTATTTTACACAATACAGCCTATAACTTTTCTCATTGCTGATATAAAATTCCTTACCATTGTCAGACGCGTTTCTAATTGTTGATGTGTCACATTTCTTTCCAATATTTCTGATGGCTGAGCATTTTGAAGAAGAAAAGCTGGAGCTCTTTGAATGTTTTGAATTTTTTGTATACCACGTAAAGTTCAAAAATTGAAGCTCAAGTCATACAGTGTTTCAAAAAAGCCGATGACATATCTAAAAAAAATCGCACGAAATCGATATTTAAAACAGTTTCCGGAACAGAGTGTCGTCGTTGTTGTTCAGTTTTGTTTCACGACGGACGCACACCATTAATCATTTTTTTCTTTCTTTCAAAAGTCATCCAAGGACCACATCCCTCGCTATCATTGCCTTTTTTTAATCTGTTACCGCATGTGCATAAATATACACGTGAGCGTCGTTCGTTCGACCGTCGAATAACAAAACGCTGTCCTTTCTGAGCAGCTGTAATTAGCTCGAGCAACTTAATTACATCGAGAAAGAGAGACGGCGTATTCATGTAATGCCGTAGCCCCCCGTTCTTTTAATTACACCGAAACCACTTTTTTACAGGTGAATTGAGCTACGAGAGCAGACAAAAAACCAACAAAAAAAAAAAATGGTCCCCCTTCTCCTTAGTGTCTGGAAGCGACTTCTATCTTATTTTTGATACATGAAAAAGAATTATTAATCTATTTTTTTGTGCACCAGCTCCCTCTTAAGAATCCATTCATCATGTTATGCTAATAACCAGTAATCTCTATACTGAGTATCCCTGCTATTACTATCACTGATCTTAGTGCCTTTTAACTATCCTAATTTGATCAATATTTGCGTACATATGAGATCTCCCTCGTTAGAGATCTTTTACTAATTAGTACATCGAAAGAATTTAATTTCCCTACATTATTCAAATAAAAAATATTCTTTAAATTAAATTTTACATCATTAGTTATTCTATTTTTGACTGTACTTCCGATTCATGGCCAAATTGTACGCAATTTTATACAGGCGAGCCATTTTATTAGGAAAACTGTTATTACAAGATATCGGTTATAACGGATATTTTTCCGTCAATGAACCTGCAATACCAAAATAATGTTGAAAATATTGCTTGAATTCCCATATTTATGGATATCAAATACAACGAAGTTTTTGACAAGAATGTAATTTTTTCTTAAGCTTTTCTCCCCGAGGACTACCTGCCCAATCTTCCCGGTCCATCTCTACTCCGTGAACCACAGTTTGAGAAACGGTGCTTTTAGTGGATTCCACTCATTAAACTCGAATATGTATAGCATTGGCTATACGAATATCGGATATTGCGAGTGGTATTTCACGTTCCCGTGCGACTTCGTTATATCCGGACTCGACTGCGTATGTCATTACTGAAATAACATATTTGATGAGTTAAAAAAAAAAGAGTTAATTCAGCATTTTTTGTCTTTTTTTTTTATTAATATAAATTTTTAATTTACAAAATTTATTCACTTCATCAAATTAAGATAATCATTAATTACTACAAAAGACCTCGTGTACCATGTGACAAGAAAAATTAGGAAAACATATTTTTTTCGGTTTTTAAAAAATAAAAAAAAATTCTGTTCATGCTCAAGGCAAAAATATCACACCCGTTAATTAGGACAAAATTTTTAAAAATGGAATTTCAAAAAGAAAATCCCAAAAAATTAAATTGAAAACAAATTTTAAAAATATTATGAATATTACTGACTGAATTAACGTTTCTAACGACATAATCAAAATATAATCGATATGTTCCAAAAATATCCAACAAATGAATCAGCAATAATTCAAAACACATTTAACAAGTGAATCAACAGTGATTCGAAACACATTCAACAAGTTAATCAAGAATGGCTAGAAAGATATCCAACAAATGAATCAGAAACAGTGGCGTCGGAGCCGGGGGTGCTGTGGGTGCTCGAGCACCCACGGAAGTTTGTAGAGCGGGTTCGAGCACCCACAGAATTGATTCAAAAATCGAAATTTCCTATATGAATCTCAAGACGGGCACCCACAGGTTCGAAACAGTTCCGACGCCCCTGATCAGAAATGATTCGAAACAGATTTAAGAAGGGAATCAACAAGATTAGAAAAGGCAAGAAACATATTCAAGATATTTTTTAGGCACATTTCCAACAAATTAATAGTAATGATTCGAAACACATTCAAAACGCGAATTAGCAATGTTTCTTAACATATCCAACAAGCGAATCGACAATAAATAGCAATAAATCCAACGAAAACATCATCAATGATTCGAAACACATATCCAACAATAAGTAAATAAATTATTATTTGAAACAAACCCAACGGTAAATCAACAGATATTAGACTTATATCAAACAATAGAAAAGAAATGTGTTATATCGAAAATTAGAAACATATCCAACAATGAAAACAAATCCCCAACATTGAAATTCGAAGTGATTCAGAATCTGTTACACACCGCAACATTTTTAATTTCCAAAAATGATTCCTTCTTCACAAATTCCTTTTTCAAATTCGTATGAAAATTATTTGCAATTTTTTTTTTCAATGTTTTTCGCAAACGAAACGTCAGCCAAAAATGGATCACCAAATTATTTGTGAAAATTTTGTTTTGCTAATGATTTTCGTTCCGTTCATGATCTTATCTATCTTAAACAATTTGACAGCGGAATGTCCTTGCGTAATTTATGCATGTCTTGACGTCCAATAGCTGTCCGCAACGTCCGTGCCTGCCGTTCAATCGCGTTCGGCAGTTAATAAGTAAATAGATAATATAAACATACACGGGGATTGAATATTTCAATACCTCACCCGGAGGTAAGGCTAACTGTCAGAAATGCCAATCAGTTGGATACGGTTTTTTAGGGCGCGGCATTGAAACACGATACCCTAGGGCAAGGGCGTAGTGGAAAGCCTATCCTCGTGCTGTTTTACATGCATCCACTGTGTGCTATACTAACTAAACATAAGAGGTTTCATTACGCAACTGCCTTGAGGTCTTTTTCGTGAAGGTGTCGACCCTTATAGAAACATAGTCTCTCTCTCTCTCTCGCTCTCTCTCAATTGCTGGCTGTTGTTGAAGAGTTAATTCGCATCTGAATGAGATGTTACGCATTGTTAACCCTGGAGGAACGCCAGAAAACAACGGTAATAATTATCGGTCCAAAACTCTCCCGAGAGAGAGCCAGTATGTGCGAGAGAATTCGTTCCAAACCCTTGAAAATAATCCGCGTAGTACTCTTCCACTTCCAGTGTAGTAATCGACTACGCCCTGCAACGGAGTATGCAAATGTTCTCTCTGGAATTATACACAAAATTATTAAACAAAAAATTACGCACCCACTGAAAGAAAAGAAATATTTTTTGAAGTTTTTCCAGTAAAATGTTAAGATTAATGATGGGTTTGTACTCGATGTCCAAAACAAAAAAAGGAAATATTTCACATAATCTCTCGTGGAACAGTGAAGTTAATGACCACAGGAACAACATAATTCCGTTGCTTTTTTGAAGAGAAAAATGTTTTGTATATAAGAGACATTATTATTATATATATATATTTTTTTTTAAATACCGGAGGAAAGAGATTAAATCTTTTTCGGAATTATAGATAATCTTTAGACTTTTTCAGAAGAAAGACACGCCTATTTCCAAAAAGAAGTCGAAGTAGAATAAAAGCATTTTGTTTTTTTTTTGTCTTAAGATAAATTCCCTAAAACAAAACACAACCTGGAAGACAAAAAGAAAAAAAATAATAATAAAACCTGTAATATTCGCGTCTGTACAACGTGTAATTATTTTCTATCTTCTCGAAAACCGATCAAGCGAAGAACTGAAAACCAGTAAGTTCAGGTAGTTTTTGTGTACTACTAAAACTACCTGGTAAGTGCTAGTCTCTACCAAACTATACCTTTTTTTTTTTTTCTACAGTTTTTAGTTGAGCTGTATATGGCTTGCAGGAGTCTTGTTATATGAGAAGAGTCCGGCCATTTATCTTGGACTTCTTTATTCTCCGGCCAATTTTTTTTTTAAAATAAAGAATACCTTACCTGTTATATATACGTTTCTGTAATCGTTTTGGCCCTCTTCTTGGACTTTTTTTTTTTCTTAAGGTAATCGACGTCTTAAAGTTCTGTTCTCTTGCTGATGGGGGCTGTGGATCCCACTTGTTATTTATTTTTTTTTACTCATTCTTATGGACTTGTAAGTTGATTTATGATGCGTGTTCCAGTTCTTTTTTTTTATTTTCAAATAGGTGTATGGTATATTTTTTTTGTAAAAGACACTAGAAGAGGTCTATTATCGAAACAACCGAATTCTCTAGACTTGCTTGTTTTGTGTTGTTATTATTGTTATTATTTTCTTATATATAGCGTTTTCCATATATATATATATATATTTTTTTTTCTGAGCTGTCCTTTACTCGTCTCCAACTTGTATTTTTTTGTGGGTTTTTCTTGTTGGTTTATTCGAATAGGGAACAGCTATTGTTTCCTAAAGGGTTGATTTATTGTTTTCGAGTTCAAAGGCTGCTTCTCTTGAGTAAGCATTGTAGAATCTGTTTTTTCTTGTATTTTATGAGGTTTTTTTTTTTTTTTTTTTTTATTGATATGTTTGTATATATATGTCGGAATTCCGTCGGAGAAACATTAAAAAATACTTGTATATTCAGTATTCACTGAATTCGTTTCCCGTGGAAAACCCCGTATTTGTGTTTTTATATGTATGGTTTTTTTTTTCGGTTGTTTATAACATGGGGAATAAATGAAAAGTACGGCCTATTGTTTCTGTCTGAATTTTTCTGTGATGACTAATTAGATTGGTCCCCGTACATTTCTGAATCTGAATATATATATTGATGCCTCAGGCATGGATTAGAGAAAGATATCACTATCTAAAGCAGGGCTGGACAAATCACAAAAAATCTAGGTGCCAGAACAAATTTTTAATCTCCTAAAATTTTTTTTACCCTAAGAATAAGGTGCAAAGTAATGCTTTGAATCCTCTTCCATGTTGAAAGATATGCTGCTATAAATTCCAAACATTTTGCACGGCTCTCGGTCTGCAATTTAGTGACTACACAAAGAAACTTTTTAGGCGACCGGCTCCTGGGATTGCCAGCCCTGATATGGGCTCTAAACCATTTGTGTACCACTGCATCTTTGTGCCACGGACCCCTTTACGGAATAATATTCAGCACATAGTAGTGAAAAGCCAATAATTGAATCCTTGTTTCAACAAAGCTCACGAACCCACTGAAGCCTCTCCAAGTACCCCCCAATCGGTCCGTGAATTCCTGGTTAAAAACCACTGTTCTAGAAGCTTGCATGCGCTACAGATAGAATAAAAATTCTATGGGTGAGCTTAACAAAAAGAACACTGAGGAAACAAAATTTCGTGAGTTTGAGAGATTTTCAATTGACTAACTATCCCGTCAATTGAAAATGGCTTGAAGTAATCAGATATGAATTAATAATTTTAATTAAGCAAAGGAACGTTGTAGAATTGATCAGTGTGAATTATTTTATCGTTTTCTCAGGAATATAACATATTTATACATATTTTCAAGTACGGTATCGTAACTATTTAATGAAATTGTCTTGTTGATTTGATGTCATTTAAACTGATCAGTTTTTCTTTATATTTTCAGGTAAGTGCCATTCTCCTTCGATGATGATATTTTCTGCTTTGGACAAAGATATACAGTTAGTTTTCTCTTTAGTTACCAAACAAAACACTAATTCGTATACATGTATTTGAAGGAAATTTATTAGTCCGTAAACTTCTTAACAAAAATTCTAGAATAATTTTTTTACACTTCATTATCTTCAGAGTATTCAGTGTCGGTATTTCAAAAAAGCTATAGGAAGCTGGAAATCCCCCCGTAAATAAATATAATTCGGCGAAGAACATGTCGGTCAAAAATGTTCAATATCACAAACATTTTCCGGAGCTTTTTTTAAAAAAAAACAACTTTTGTCTGCGTATATATCCGACCCTTTTCAAGCCTGGAACACGCAATAACACGTGAGGATCCCACGTTGCGTGTTCGCTCCGAAGAATTCGGGGAGCTCACTTCGGATAATTGTTGGAGTTGCCCGTCCTTCGTGATTTCTTCTCCTATACTGAAACTGTCCACCATTTTCGAAAACCAGCAGAGAAATCAGTTATGATGCGATTGATACAATTAGGCCACGTTCTCTGAGTTTTTTCAATCGTTTCTTACCACAGAACCCCTAAAAGGGGGATAAGGACCTCCTACGCGAGCCACGGTTGATCAGGAGAGATTTCATATATAAATATAACGAATGTTGCATAATTTCTGAAACTCTCATTCCACATACATTCAGAAATTCACGGACAATTTTTGAGAAAAACTCGGAACACATAAGCTTTTCTCTCAAGAAAATATCCGATGTATAAATATACCACACAGCCTAAAATAATTGTTTCAAAAATCTTTAATCACTTTCCAATCCTACTTTAATTCTCAGTAATGGCTAAAATCCGACATTTTTTTTTTTTGTTAAACAATATGCAAAATTACATCATCGACATTCCAGTCACGTGATCGTGGTGGGCCTCATTCTCTTAATCTGGAAACGGAAAGTAGAATTAAGCTGGATGTGTTGGGAAGATAATTTGTATAAATGCAAAAAAAAAAAATTAAATGAATGAAAAGAATATATAATCTCGATAAATCCCGTTTCGCTTCGAGATTTTTATCTATGCATTTTATTATTTGCTTCCCCCCCTCTCTCTCTCTCATTTGAAGAACATTCATCTTATCGCTCTCTGCTGATTAGAAATAATTTTGCCGCTTTTAAATAAAGCTCATGGTATTTAGTTTTAAGCTCTCTCTGTGCTCTCTTTTTTTTGTCTCTCCACCCTAAAAATACGTGATTGCCATTTTCTCTGGTTTTTCGTTAACTAAATGCGTTGAAATTCCACTAATTCCTTCTCTGCACAACCAGTAAAGGTTTTACATTACCGCATTTCTTTTCCCGCAGCAATTCGAACGGCGTGGTTTTTTTTTTCCCTCTGTGTTTTATTATTACGACTATTATCGCTGATGAGGCCTGATTTTTACTGAGCTCTAACTAATAAATATATTTTTGAAGGGGGGAAAAAAGAATAAACGTAACCGTTTGTCATGTTTATGGAGTATAGTTACGAAAATGGCATAGAATAAATAAATATGTTAGAAAACTCTCTCTCTCTCTCTCTCTCTCTCTGAGAGTTTTTCATTAACGGAAACAATTGCTTGACAGCTAAATTTTGAAATGCTCGTGTATTACGAGAGGCGTAGTTTTATGTAACGCGTTGGGACTTTTCTCGAGAACTCTAATCTTATTTAAATTGGAATAGTGAGACTAATATAGATGAAAATTTCTGGCTGCTTTTCAGAAGTACACGTGGGCTGTGAAAACCTTCTGTAATACGCTTATAACGAGGATTCTCTGACGTTTGAAATCCATGGAAACCTGACGGGGTTCCCACAAGGGTTGAGATGACAGGGCTCTAGCCCCGGAGCCCGGAACTGTTACCATCATTTTCTGTTTTTTGATGCTGTAAGTTCTCTATAGAAGGGCCCGTAAAAGTCTGTCTTGGGGCCCAACAAAGAACTCAAGCCCTGCTCGAGGATGTGGGGACAATGGGTATTCCCCCAGCAAGCTGGAGACGCGGAGAATATGTAAAATGAGAGAGATCGACAGCTTTTTCTCAGCCCAATGTATCAAGGAAACGGATATTTTCCGGCATTTTAGTAGCCTCTCTTAACACCTCTACTTCAGCGCCTCACTCACGCCACAGTGTGTGAAATAAGGAAGGCAGGGTAGTGTCTACAGTAATGTAGATGGTAGCATGTTTGCCCGGTTTGCGAAAAGGCCTGGATTCGAGTCCCTTAGGAAACTAGATGACTTTTCTTACCGCGAGTTCACTTTAGAATAATATAATTCGGCGTAATGAAATTAGTTTTTCCCATTTTTTCTGCATAAAAACATTTTTTTTTTACATTTTCCTATTGTAAAAAATATAATTTTTTCACTTTTTTTTTTCAAACAAAAATTTACTTTTTACTTTATAGCTTACCTATATATAAAAACAAATATTTTTCCCTTTTTCCACAAGGGGAAAAAAGTGATTTTTTTTTTTGCTTTTCTACAATAAAATATATATATTTCTCTTTCTCTATAGAAAAAATTTATAAGGGAAAAATACAAATTTTCACTTTTTTTACAACAAAGAATTTATTTTTCGTTTTTCTACTCGAAAAAAATAATAATTTTTCACTTTTTCTACAAGGAAAAAAAAATGTATCACAGTGCAGGGCTGACGAATTCCAAGCGCAAGGTAGCCATGGTGAATTTAAACTTTGGTATTAGAATCAAAACTTTTTCTATGTATTACTACTGAATTGGAGTTTGAATACAATACAAAATTTTCGGAGTTGAAACGACGTATCTACTGGCGTGCAAAGCGGTCACACTACGACATGAAAAAGTCTGAAGAAACGTTGTTTTTTTTCACTGTTTCTCCCAGAAAAATATATATGCTCGGCTCCTGAAAAACTTAACTACATCCTAGATAAATTTTACTGATTTGTCAAAGTATATCTTTGTATCGAAGTTTCACTGTTATTTTATTCCCCGAAACATTTCATATATATATATCACGGTTACCGTTTGGGATATATATATGATAATCCATCACGTGCTGTATATATATTTTTATACCGTAGAGATCTATGAAAGTGACTGGAATGCCCATGTCGAACAACGTCATGTTTGCGGGTGATACAATGAGACGGAACATTCGTTCAGACTGCTTTCAGTTCAAGTGCTATTTTCAGACTAAGAAATGTCTGGTGCTGCATCCCGCGAGCGTTTAGATATTTCCCATGGAATGTATGCCTGTCCCTTTCCATTTACCCATCCCATGATTCACAAAGTCAAACCGTGGGGAAGAAGACACAAATTTTTTTTTCTTCTTGGAGCGAAAAAAGATGAGCCACTAAACAATGGCGAATTGCTAGTCACCAGGTGCATCCAACGAGGTTTTTCTCTCATTTCTTTTTCCTATTCCCCCCCACAATGTGTACATAAATACGTGTATTGACCCTGCTTCGACAAGGACATATTACGCTTTTCATGAATCCGATGCTTTTACTAGATGGATCACTCCCCGTAGTCCTTCCTCAGTCAGCCCTTGTATTGACATTCTTGGTATTATTCACCGGCCGTGGTAATGGCGTTGTTGTAGCTAGACCCGGGATTGTTATGTTCTTGCTCTATTCTCGTTCCAACCAACAAGAGGGTTGGTTGGTTGTGTGCTATTGCATATGCATGGTGCGGTGAAGGTATATTGCGTGGGAGTTCGAGTTACGTGTTTAGCGGATCACACGTAATGTTTCAGAGAGAGAGAGAGAGTTTCGATCGTGTGTTGTGTAAATCGGATGAAGGAGGGAGTAGCGAGTCACTATTATCTATCTGTCTTATGCCATCGGACGTGCCCTGGGATATGGCGGATCGAATGTAGTTCGATGTTTTAAGAGAATCGGGGAGGCCTGGGCTGGCTCTTTCCGTGTTGTAAAGTACGAAGTGGCTTTTAGTTGTTGGTATTTCTCGGATGATATTCTGTTGTACATTCGAAGCATTTGCACATCATTGGAAATCTTGAATATTTTCCAGATATTTCTTTGTATGGTATGTTCAAAATATTGCGCATAATCAAGGATGGGGTGTACTTTTTGTGCGGGGTGTTTCAGAAAGGGCTCTCTTATTTAGTAACTGTTAGATAGAGATATGGAACAAGTGTTACGTTTGATGGGTAGTCCTGGAATTTTAAACACATGTTTGCAAAAATAATTACAATCTTAACTAACAGTTGGTGCAGCAGTCATTTTATTTTATGACTTTTTTCTTTGGAGGGAGGGGGCAGTTGAAAGTTCTTCTTTACAGCAAGAATCCTCAAACGCTGCATCAGCTTGAATGAAATTGTATCTGAATAAACATGACTCTCTGTGGGTCTTTCAGGTCCCACGCCGGGGCCCCTGAATATATGGTAGAGTCTCACACTTTTGTGTGTATATTTATACTTGTACGAGTTATTTTGAATCTAGTATTTGAACGCATATTGTCAAAGAGTTCTCTAGGCACCCTTAACTAGGGAGCTCTCTGAACTTCTACAACCTGATAGTTTTCATACATACCTAGCACATGTTTTTCGAAATTGCGCCTGAATGCACATGCATGTACCTGGTTTGAGGTCTTTTAAGTCCCCGATAGGGACCATGCACACACAAAAAAACTTCCTTTAACTCAGAATTTTCTCCGGCACGACCATGGGCTATGAGCTCATGTCGGGTAAACAACAGATCCTGGTTCTAATCAGTCTGTTCTGTTCTGTGTAGGCTGATTGGTTCATCTGTGAGGCACACTCACTCATTGTAATAGAGACATCGCACTGCGGGCACGTAGTCATAACGACGGACTCGCTTCGCGAGAACCACGGTTCGAACCCTACCAATAGCACAGATGTGGTCGGTTGAAGTTTATGTTCTGCGGTTCTCTCTGAACTTTGAGGCGTGGATGCGAGCCGATCGCCCTGTTAAAATGTCTTTCAAAAGACATATAACGGTACAAATATCCAATCATCGCACTTCACTCATAGTTTGGAAAATAGGTGGCAACACTAAAAATTCACGCACAAAACTAGATGTGTACTCAAGACTGTTAGGTTAACGTGCACACTTCTGCCACAACTCATTCTGGGGTAAATTGCCTAATTGACCGGAGTTAAGATCGGTTTGAAAAAAAAGTGGATATGTTCTGGAAGTTCCAACTTTCACTTTTCTCCTGTCCTATTTCGAATACACTGTAAGGTGATTTGGCCAATGGTTGCGGAGGGCAATATCGCCCACTGTTTTAAGAGACTGTGGCAACATCTATCAGAGAAATTTATAACTAATTTCACAAACCGCCGTATACGACATTCCAGGCCTGCCTGCCCATGAAACGAACTACTTGTTTCATCTATTCACCTATCACTGTTTCAAAGCCGGTTCTGGACATTTTTCAAGTGTAAGCAAATAATATTTTGTTGATAAGAAATTGATCCCCCAATTCAGTTGGCTCCTTAAAAAATTGGCCATTTCTGCTACCGCGTAGTTCGCAGGATTCAAGGTCTCGCCCTGCACAGTTTCCAAGTTATGTCATTTCAAAGTTGCGGAGCCCTTTCTGAAACACCCTGTATGCGTGTGCGTGCGCACTGGAAAGCCGAAAATTCAAGAGCGCACGCGTGAGAAATGTTTCGCACCAACACACGTGTGAATAACAGTGCTTTATAACAACATGCTGAACTGAATTTTTCTCCGGCTTTATACGGATTTATAGACAGCATATCCCTCCTCAGAAACAACAAAGTATACGCAATGGCACCTTCCGATTTGAGCGGGGTGTTTTATCCTCCGTTGTGTAAAAACGAAGTGATGATTCATGTTTGGAGTGCCACCCCTCCCCGCGTTTTCAATGGGAGGAAGGGCACATTTCGGTACTTGAGCCTACGATTTATTATAGATGCATTAAATGCCTTGGATACCACTTCAAACCACCGGTGTCAGACCCCTTTTAGGAATCCATATTCGCTAACAACTCCTACCGCCTCGAGGGGGTTTCCCCGCCGCCCCACGTCGTGTATGACTCCACCTCCCAATCTCTAGAAAGACTCTCTGTCAAATGATATTTCCATGTTCCTGCGAACTGATAATCGCCTTTTTCTTTGTTCCCTTTTAGAATTTCTAAAAGCTGGAAATTATTATCAATGGCTGGGTGTCGTTTTCCCAAATTAGAATCAATGACGTTAAATCTATACCGAAGGGGGATTTCTTACAATACGCACCGGGGGGTGGCGTTACATCAATATGTATGCTATCGGGTATAGAGTATTCATCTGGCATAACAACACTACATGCGCAACATACGTATTCACAGAGATTCAAGCAGTAGGGGGGGGGGGGGCAAGAGGGTTCGTAACCAACCGAAAATTAGAGAAAAAAATTAATAATTCGATAAAATAAAATCATGTGTAAGAAAATACCTTTTTTGTGATATTTTGATAAATTTCTATTAATTTAAGTGCATTCTTGAAGGCGGTAACTCAAATTTTCTCGAGAAGAAAATTTCTATACCTTCCCCCCCCCCACCCACACCTCCCCTTGAGCTTTTTTTTGTGCCCCCTCTGAAGGTCGATCCTGCGTATTCACAGATGGTGGGAAATTTTTGGTTTTATAAAATCGCGTCTGCTCTCTATAACAGCAAAGCCGCTTGTAAGTAACTCTTAATGCAGCTTTGCTATAACAGTGTTTCTTAACTCTTTATTTCCCCAATGGTCACCATGGATTACGTTTTCTTCTTGTGGCCTTCTTTTTATAAAGAGGCTCCCAGTCTTCATAGAGGAAGCGAGTCCTTTTCTACTATTGAATTGATTTTTTCATACATTTATTTGGGAACAAACTTTTTGTAAATGAGGTCTATCTCCGGGCCCCTGGGTTAGAGTTGAGTGAGCTCCCCTCTTGTGCGGCATTTTCGCTTATATCCCTGGAGGGACAGAGCCTGGGCCGTGACTGGTTTGTCGGGTACTATATGCAGGACTGTTTTAACATCATAGTCCCTTGAGCAAAGTGGTGTTCTGGACTTCCGGACTTGGCTGGAAATAACAGCTATTATAATAACTTGCATATTTGCAAACTTACTATCGGAAAAATTGTACCATTTCTCATCGTGCAAGAGGCCCTTAACCACATGTTCACAGGGCTTCTTTAGGGTTCCTGGGAGAGATTTCGTGGGGTCCTTGAGCTTGGATGAGAAAACAACTAACTCATTGTTTTTAATTTAATTGCTTTATACTGAATTTGTTTTGCGAAGGGGGTCCGTGGCTTTCATTTCATCAGCCCAGGGGAGTACATGGAACACAAAAGGTTAAGAACGCTCTGATTTAGATTTCTTAAGAACCCTCAAGGATCTCCCAGGGCATCCTAAATAGGCTCATGTGTTAACCAGCACTGATTTTATGGGTACTTCTGGTGGATTCTAAAAGTATTCTCACTTTTTCTCACCATATTTCACTTAGAAGCTTTATTTCTTCGTATCGGGCATCCATTTTTGTTTTCACGGCTCTCTGTGCCCCCCCCCCTCTCCTCAACAATCTGTCGTGGTTCTTCTTTCACTTGATTTTCACCCGTGGGGGCCGCCCTTACAATATCTGAATACAAATATCCCTGATCCAGGCTGAAAACTACTGATCTGCAACCAACGCGAACTTCCTTAAAGCTTAGTTGATCACAAAGGCTTGAAATATTTGGAAGAAACCCCAAATACTGACCTGGGAAACCCCTATGCACCTGGAGATCCTGAACCGTATGGACTCATACGGTAAGACGACTCTGGTTCTTTATACAGTCGGCCCCACTTAATCGGATACCAACTATTCCAGAACACAATTAAGCGGGGAACAATTCAATTGCCATTTTGCAGCGTTAGTGCAGTTTGTATATTGGAAAATGATTAAGGATCAATATCAATAAAGCTTCTCGAATAAATCAGACATCAAAAATGAAATGAAAATTATATTCAATTGCAATGTGCCGAGATTTTTACTTTTCATTATGAAAGTTAGCGCCCTCTAATGGCTCAACAAAGAACTTAACAAACAAATGATTCAATTTGAGTACTTGGAGTCCAGTATGTATTTCTTATTAATCCTAATATGTAACATATTTTTTATTAATTGCAAATGATTCATTCAATATAAACACCATGTGTATTTAGTGGTTGATGTGTATTAACATTTGACGTGTGTAGCATAATATTCGATTAGCGGAGTTATCACACGTCTGATAAATTATCAAAATTAATTTGATACATACATACATACATACATACTGACTCTCTGATGCTCAGCATGTTGTAATTCCTTTTTTTTTTTTGACATACCTCTTGTACACGCACTCAACCATAGAGTAATGATAGTGGTATATCTTTAGTCCATGCACTCAACTATCACATACTTTACAAACAGTTTCTTAACTTCTTCATCCAGCTCGTACGGAGCAGCATCGAAGCTTATGGGAGTCTTAAAGACTCGGTCAGTCAGGACGAAAAGTTTAAATTAGCATAATAAGCTGGGATTTTTAACATTGTCTTATTGCTTATGGGGGAAATTTATCCATTTAAGCGGGGGTCGACTGTATTTCCTAAAATACACATAAGTAGTCGTTAAAAAAATAGTAAATAGAACCTGAAATGGCGATCATAAAAAAAAATATATTGATCCCTATTCTGAGTTTGTAGGAGTGACGCTGCCATCTTGATTACCTGTATATATTATACACACGGTACATATACAATAAAAAAACCATAAATGAAATTGAGTTCCCTTTTAATGTGAAAATAATATAATTTCTACGAATGGCCACTTCCGAGATGTATTTTTTCCAGCCCCAGGAACCACCGCTATTGAATTTTCCATGAAGATGGGCCCCCCCCCCCCCCCCATGTTGTAATAATCCCTGATAATTTCTATACTTTTGCACCGAGGACGGTAAGTACAGCTGAAAATTTAGGGGTGCACAGACTGCAATTTTCGTTGGCGATCATGCGTATTTCTTGTAATGGTTTATCAGCAGGGATTGCTTTTTTCGTCTCTTTCCTCCCTAACAGTAAAAATAGGGGGGTCTCGGGACCATCCTTCTCGGAATGCCCCCCAGAACCTTCCATGGAAAGACCATCCTCCATCTCTGATTGAACACGTCCTTCCTTTTTCCCCCTGAAAGTTATATTTCGTGTCTGTTTTTGCTTTTTCCGACCGACCCCGATAACCCCCTGGAGGGAGGTTCGACTCCCGGTTATTACGTCATGCAAAGAGACTTTGGGGAATTTTCACGGGATTTCCCTTCTTTCTGACAGAAAAAAAATACTTGGGTATCTTCACCCCGAAAACTCTCTCATCAAAACACTGAAGATGATGATCACTTTCTGCGCCACATGTATGCGGTTATACATGATCGCTTTTTCCCCTAATTACTGACATCTGCAATCGCTGAGGTGTTTTCATCGGGTGACAGTAGAACACGTGTGATCATCGCCTCCCTACATGGGAACGTGTTATCACGTATTTTTCTCACCCCCTCTCACTGGATGACGAGTAGAGGAGGAAAAAAAAATGCTGAATATTCCTTTTTTGAGAGGATCATCTTCCTCATGAAAATTTCTCTTGGATGGTAGTATATGAGTTTGCAGTGTACGATATTTCCGTGGAAAAGACTTCAGTGTCTTTAAATGCGAGTGTTTTTAAGATGGTGGAACCGTATTGTGAGGACTGATATCTCCAACTTGGTGCGCACTGAAACATTCAGTGCTTTAGTGCTCGGTACTTCTGCCTAAGTTCACGCTCGTGAGACATTAGAGCAGACATGCTCAACCTACGACCCGCGAGCAAAATGTGGCACTGGGAGTAATCTGATGTGGTCCGTGATCTCAAAACTATTTTTATAAAAATGAACAGAGTGACAAATTGCCAGATCAATCAATCGACCCGTGGTGCAGTTCCACATCACTTTGGTGACCCGAGGAACATTCCCAGATCATCTAAGTGACCCGCAGTATATTTACAGATTACTTGAGTAATTCGCGGTGCAGTTCCAGATTTTTCAAGTGGCGACACATTTTCAGATGACTTAAGTAACTATCTCTGTACTGTTCCAGATTATTCATGTGACCCGCTGCACTATTCTAGATTAGAATGCCACACAGTTAGTAACCTCACTTGCCGTGTGCAATTTTTTTTTAATTGGCAACATTACATGCCTTAGAAAGTTTTTTTGACTTTAATTGGCAAATTTACTTGCCTTTGACGATTTTGTTTCGCGGAAATTTGAAACCTTACTTGCTTTAGACGATTTTTGGCCGTAATTTTACTTTGTACATTACTTCCCTTAGACAGTTTTACTGACTGTACTTGGCGCCTTTACTTGTCCCAGACAATTTTTTGACTGTAATTGGAAAGTTAACTTGTCTTTGACAATTTTTTCTTCTTCTGTAAATGGCAACTTTACTTGCATTTGACAATTTTTTTGCCGAATTCCTGTCTTTTTTATGAAGGAAATATGGTCAGCATAGACTTTTACCGTGTTGTATATATTGATAATTTTCTACCGGAACATCGTTCGCTGGCCGGATGAAACCCCTTGACAGGCCGCATTTGCCCCACGGAGCCGAGGTTGTGCACTCCTGGTGCTTAGGTTTCTCACTCCGGGATATAAAGGTAACACAGAAATCATTGACAACATCCAGAGGCGCCAACTTGAAGAAAATATTTGGAGGGCTGAACGTTGCTGGTTGTCCCGTATATACCGGACTCAAGAGCGTACACAGGAAAGAAGGTGCATTGCATTGTCTTTCCAGAAATTATTGCGGACTCAGCCCCTAGGTTTCGGCACCTACGATAAAATCATAACACATAAATTGCTGAATTTTTCAGCTGGTTCGAAAGCTTCTAGAAATACAAGTGCGCACTAAATCACAAAAGAGGGGAAAAAATCGAACGTTCCTAGTTTATTATGAAGCCGTACAAAAAATATTACATTATTAATTTTATTGTATCCATACAAATCTCTCTACCAATTAGGAACACAAGCGCGTTTACCCGACGATAGAAAAATTTATTCGATATTATTTACTCTTTTTTTTTCTTTTCTTTCCCATGTTTTGTTGCCTTTGGCTTCTTTTAATTCGTTAATTAAATAAATATCCGCGGTCTCTGGAAATTTTTAATTAAATTGTTTTATCGTGCAGATCATTAATCTTTGGTAAATTTATTAAAGGTGGAGGACACCTCGTTTTTGGGAATTTTTATTTTATCATTTTTTCCGATATTTCTTACTTTTCCTTGTTGAATGGAAATTATTTATTGCCGGCGTGTGTTAGATTTTTTTGATTAAAAAAAAAATTTCATTTATTAAATTTTTTAATTGTTTTATTATTAATATTATTTTCTTTGTGTTGCCTGATTCTGTGATTCTGTGTTAAAGTCAAAAGTATTTTTTTCTTCTTCTTCTTCTCCCTTCAAGTCCGTGTTCCTGAATAACGAAGGGACCTTTCAGTTAATGCTTCGACGCCCATAATTTTGCTTTAGGAAAAATAATCATTATTATTTTTTTTTTTCTTAAGGGGGGATGAAAAAGTATCGTTAATATTATCTCTTTTTTGATATTTTAGTTGGATAATTAAAATTTATCTTCGTCCCGAAAGGTTTATTCTTTTCTTTTCTTTTTGTGATTTCTTCGGGATATTTATCTGTATTTTTTAATTATTAGTTTATTACTGATTTCTCTTGTCGATGTTATCATATCCATAGTTATAACAACAACCAAAAAAAAAATCAATTATTTTGAAAATAATCATTGAGATTGTATCATTTAAATAATTAATTAGTATCTGTGATACTATCAAATAATTAATGGTTATTTGTTATTTTTTATTGCTTGCGATTTTTTTCGTGGTATTACATAGTCCGCTTCTAAAATAACGCAACTCAAAATGGTAATTATATTGATGTGAAAACTGTTCCCCGCATTATGTTATCAACAACGATACTAGCTATGATTGTTTAAAATTTTTACAACTATAGCGAATGCCGTTAGATAATATTTACAGCTATAACGAGTGTTAATTTGATTATTTACAACTATATATCGAGTGTTATTTTGATTATTTACAACTATAACGAGTGTTATATTGATTATTTACAACTATAACGAGTGTTATATTGATTATTTACAACTATAGAGACTGTGGTTTCGAAAATTTTATAGCAACTATAATTGTATCTATAGAGTGTCGTTTGATAATATATTGTACAGTATTTACAACTTGGCGAGTGTCGTTTGATAACATTTAACACTAAATCGAGTGCCGTTATTGATTATTGGGAAATTTGCCTGTTGTGTTGCATTTGTATTTGATTATCGCTGTTCATAATGTTTACAACTTTTGCGTGTATAGTTCTTGATAATCGTCGTTTATAGTATTAACAACAACGATATCGAGTATCGATTTTACGATCGTTGTTCATAATATATTTACAACTATAGCGAGTGTCATTTTTGACGGTAGAAATATAAATGTTAGAAACGCACATGAACATTGTTATATCTGCAGTTGACTACTATTTTGAATTGTGTCATTTTTCATAGAAGCGTAGGTGCGATTACATTCGGCTTAGCCAACAAGAGATTTCTATTAAGAGAAAAATCCAAGTCTTTGGTTATAGGACTATGATTTTGAACTTGGCAGTTGTGAGGTTAAAATCGGCTTAGCGAGAAAGTACGGACCAATTACAAAACCCGTCAGTTACTCTAACCGACAGTAGTTTGAGGAATCCGTATTTGTGCGATGATGACGCTTCCTCGTATAATAATTAACTCGATAACGTCCTTCACTTTCAGTGGCCTGGATTCCTTTGTGTTTTGTTTGCAACATTTCCCTTCCGGGATTACCGTCATTGTGTATGATCTCTTTCAATTATTGACGATTGTGTCATCTGGGCTGAAATTGGAACACATCTAATCAATTTCGCTATTCATGCAGTAGTATTCGTCTTTACCTGTTCGGTCAAGAATGTAATTGCGCTTTTTTATTTTTCCATAGGTGGGCCATGAATAAGAATAATCACGTATAGTTAGTATCAGGAGTGGTTCACGATAATATTTTCACCAGTAAGTGACATAGTTTCGGCTCTCTTACGGCAAGCCAACCTCCCCATCAAAAAGTCCCACCTTATGGAGCAACAGGCTTATAACGGGGTGCATATATTCAATCAATTCACTCACAACTTCAATAGAGATGGCAGCACTAAAAATTCCCATATAACACTATATACGAGACCCAGACTGTTAAGTACACACACTCACACTACCGGCACAATTCAATCGGTAGTAAATTGCAAAAAACCGGAGTTTTGCTCGGGTTGAAGGAAAGAATGCTTGAGTGATACAGTCATTGACATTATACACACACATTTTTCTTCTTATTTGCCCTGCTTTGGTGCCCCTCTTATAGCGATGCACCATTGGTCACACAGTCCAAGAGTCCTACGAAAAGCGATACGACGGGTAAGGTGTTAGTACAGTCGACGTTCGTTAAAACGACCTCCATCGTTCCTTTGAAGACGGACATTCTATCGAAAGGTAAAAAAAATGTCGAATTCTCCCTAAATATCGAACATTTAGGACTTTTGTAATAGAACAGCCGCTATAACGAGCGTCGACTGAAATTGCCTGCGCCACTGTTTCTCAAACTGTGCGTCGTGGGTCTTAGGGGCGTCGCGGCGAGCTGGAGATATGGATTTGTGTGTCTATATATGCTTTGAAGCTATTCTTTTATAAGTGAAAACATGTAATAAACTATTCTGGGAAGCAGCATATGAACATGAATTGGGCAAAGGAGTCGCGGGTGATAAAAGTTCGAGAACCATTGGCTTACGCAATCAGGAGTATTTACTAAACATATATTCGTACCATTGATGTAATTAATTACGTTATGGCCATACATCGAGTCGATTGATTTGATTAATCAGGGCACGCATATCGTGAGCATGTTCACTCCTTTGAGCGGTACTAACGAGATATCTCGTCTCCTTTTTAAAAGCCTCATATTTTAGCATTGACAAGCCTAGATATTTTGTAGAGTTGATTTCTCAACGGAACACTTTTTCCTATGCCCCTTTGTTTGCACCTGCTAAAAATCAAAAGAAAGCTTACTTTATTGAAAAAAATTTGGCATTTTGAAGGGGGGTTCGCTGATTTCTGCTATACCGTCCAAAGGGTTAAGCGAATAATCATTAGGGCTAGGATTTTTATAACCTAAAAACCGAGAGAATACGCTCCATAAAAAATTCATTTACGCCCGAAAAAAAACTTAAAACATGGCTTGGAAACCTAAAAATTTGCATTTATAAATAAATAGGCTGATCATATTTCCTCGACGAAATTTCGGGAAATCGCCAATCATTGTCCAAAATGATGCTAAAGACACACACAATTAAACTGCCCATTATTGCTAATATCGCTTATAAATTTCCAAAAACGATGCCGGAGTTAAGTTAAATTTTCAATTAATAATTCATATCGTCAAAAAATTGCCAATTGCGTGGGAAATGAAACTAGCGAAGAATGAACTTAGGGGGAAAAAATCCCTCTTCATTGTTCTACCGAAATATATATTTCTTAAATTTTGAAAATGATTGAAAAATGCTTTATCGAGTAAAAATAGCGGCAAATTCAAAATCATAAACAAAGTATGCAAAGTTATAGAAATTCGAGCCCCAATAATCTTTATATTGGGGCTCGATTAATGTGATTAATCAGGGCACGCATATTGTTTGAGATATGAGTCAGCTGCGCGCACATATTGCGCAACTGGCAAAAGTTTGAGCCATAACGTCATACGCGGTTCTGAATTTTATTCAAGGTAACTTTCCTCACGGTGTGTCATGAAACATGACATGTAGTCTACTCTACAGCCCCACACACATTAATGTTTGTAATTTTAATCTGAAATTGAATGACCCTTTTGGTATCCGCATGTACTGCTTATAGTCTACAGAAAACTAATTGACATCAGAACCAAATTATCGATCCAAACTATTGGACAAAAATCAAGTAATTCGTATATTATACGACATCGATTAATTATCTACGAAAAATCATTACCAAGTCCACGAAAACAACAAAACAAAAAATAGTCTTTCCATGGGCTGGAATGCAATTCACACACACACACACAGGATAGAGAGAGGAATCTGTCATTGATTTGTGTCGATTCGGCTCTTGGCAAAGAGCGGTAAATGGATCCGCCACCACCGCCGCCATCGATAAACCACAAGCAGAGCGTTTTCGCTCTCTGTTATATAGGAGGCGTTTTCTTTAATTATCTCTTTTGAACCCTCTTCTCTAATTATCTTGTTAGAAGTGTCTTGTTTCAAACAGTCAAAACGTCGATAATTGTAGCTCGGGAGACACGTCCTTTTCCCGGGATTTTCCGAATTAGAAATCCGTCTCCTCCTCCTCCTCCTCCTACCATTCTTGGAAAATATAATTGGATGGAAAAACCTCTCTGAAAATGGTAATCCAGGTGTATTGAAAAGAGGAATCCGATATCGTACTGCATTGGACCTCGGAATCCACCGCAAATAACGAATGTCGCTGATCTTTTTTTATCTTTGAATTTCTAAAAATTTCTTAGAAGGCTGAAGTCAACCCACGATCTAAAAGGTCGTAATTTAATATGTGCTCGTAGCGTAGAGTGTCCCCATCAATTCTTAAATGGTCCAAAAATTCCGTAAAATCGAAGGAATCTGTATATTTGAATCTTGTTTACGAAAAAGTTATTTTTAGGAAGAGGCATATTTTTGGTTAAGAATAAAATTTAATTCAAATTTTCGTCGATTAGAGATCGCTACGTGGAAGTCCGACTGTAGTCACAGGGGCAGCTCGGGTGCAAAGCCTCATATGCCGCCCCTAAAGACGACCCTGAAGAGGTTTTTAGCCGAGGGGGTTTTAGGCCGACTGATTTTTATACGTCCATTGCCGTACATATTGTTTACCAAACAAAATGCACGTAACCATATGTCCCGCTTTACACTATCCCGTTTCTTCGGCACAGAAGTATTTACATTATTTACATTACATTATTACTTATTACACCGTTCTAAATTACGCCAGATAACGTTTACCACAACGCTTATTGATGAGCTATCTTTTTTTCCCCTTTTGGGTTAAATTTTTTATATATATAATCATTTTCAAACCTCCAACGAGAACACTTGAACGTAATGCCAAAATACCTACTCCCAAGGTTCGCAGAAACTAGGGGAGTACGGGGAGGGTTCTGGTAGACAAGTGAGAACCAGAATTATTTCTTTGAATGCTCCAGAAAAAATTACAGGGCAGGGATACAAAAATGCACACTTGCTCTTTGTGCGGTCTACTCTTGTTTGTGGTATTACGACCTCAGGCCTTGTCTGTTCTCTCAAGTTTTCTCAACATCTTCGTTGTCAAGGCACGGCTCAATGGCATGTGAATTTTCATGACCTTTGTGTCTAAACACAAAAGCGTAGGGACCGCCCCTTTTAACCAGTTGCTTGGGTGCACAGTACCCCTTGCAGAGTCGCTTAAGCCGCCCCGATTGAGCGATTGAACTTGAACCTTTTTTTCAATCTCTTCTGTGTCCGAAACGTTCGTAAAGCTTCAGCTAGCGATTCATGGCTTAGGTAAATTAACTTTCCCAATAGTGTTTTGCCCACCGATATCAACATCACAATGCAAAACCGTCTTTAAAGGCCAGTAAAAGAAAAATTCATAAAAATGGGCTGTCTATCGTACACCCTACACTTTATCACTCCAGATTTGCATATTTCTAGGTATTTAATTTCATGCAGCGCTCTCTATCGACAAATATTTTAACTAATTTTTTTTTCTAATTCAAAAAAAACTTTCTGAGAAATAACTTTTTACAACCTGCATTCAGGGCCGTCTTAAGCGTATCATGGGCCCCCAGGCCAAGTGGTTTTTCGGAGGCCCTTCCTTGTGAATCCTATAAAATTTCAACCGGGTCTCATTTTTGTGATGCCCCTCTTCTCTTGAGGCCCCCGGGCCGTGCCCGGGTGGGCCCATGCGTTAAGACGGCACTGCCCGCATTCAAATATGCTGATTCCATCGATTTTCATGAATTTTTAAACAATTTACGAATTTTTGGGACACACTGTAAATTAAAAGCAGTTCCTCTCGAACGTGTGTCGAGGGGAAAATCACTTGCAACACCCGTCCTGCCCATTTTTGAAAACCTGTAATGAGGGTTAGGTTAAATGTTTCGCGTGATTTTAATCTTAATTGTTTAATAATCGATGATGACGAAGTGGAATATGAAGGAGAGGTTAAAAAATAATAATATATATATATATAATGATATGCGTATCCATTAGAGGATGTTGCAATAATTATAGGGTGGCATGAATGTATCCGTGCTCCGTTTTTTACGGTCCAGTTTTGGAATTATTATGTCCATTAAATCGGGTCATTTTTGTGATGGCGATTACGTTTCCTTCCGATGTTTGATGGCTTTGATATTATCGTCGATATTCACCTGAAAATAACTTGATTATATTTAAATTGGAGATGAAGGTTCGGTGACTATAAACGGTCAGAGCTATTCGTGCGAGAGCCTTAAGCTTTCGAAGATGGTTTTGTTTTTTTTTTGGTGGATTGATTTAGGTGTCTATTGAAGGCGACTTTTATTTAGACTTTTTATCCTAATCAGTGTTTGCCAATACGCTACTAAAAATAGATGTTTGTTTCACCACATCAAAATTTTTCAGTTTTACTCCTCCGAATTTCATTGAGGAGTGAAAATACTCCTTCAAAATTTAAGTCATTTTTTAATAGTCATTTCTCACTGATAAAAATACTTCTCTTTTCATGAAAATACTTCTCTTTTCATGAAAATACTCCTTAAAGTTCTGGAGAGGAGAGAAATTATCTTCAAAATCTTTTTTTTTTTTTTTTTTTTTGGATAGCACTGGTCCTAATGTTGCTTTTTTGGACGGAATTCTTTTTTTTGGGTATTTTTAAAAGGTTACTTCAAGCGACTTCAAGCTTTCAGACCATTGCGAGACGGAAAAAAACTTACATGAAGCCCTAGGCCAGGGATGTAACTAGAGGGGAGCGCGGGGGGGGGTGCAACTGCCCCGGGCGGAAAAATTTAGGGGCGCAGTTTTAGGTTGGAACGAGAATGCCATTACAAAATTATAGAATTTTTAAGTTGTGGGGAGGGAAGCAAAATAATGTTTGCCCCGGGCGGCGAAAATCCTAGTTACGACCTTGCCCGAGACTACTAAGTGATATTAAAGTATCTAAATTCCCACAGTGGCTTCTTAACGAGTGGGCCCGACAGAGCACGTGCCTCTGAGTCAAAGGGAATGGCCCTTTATTATTTTAGAATTTTATTTATTTTTTATTTTTCATTAAATTCCTAAAATATTTATGGATTTTCATTAATTCTGAAATTGTTTTTTCCCTTTAATATGAACTGAAAATGTTTCCCCAAAATTTGATTTAAAATTACTTCTTTCACCAATTCTGGGGGAATACATTCTTTCAATATTTCTATAAGTTCTGAACTATGTAAGCCTTTTCGTCTCTCAGTAGGCCATTACGAAAAAAACCTTCTAGGGGCCACATTCAGCTCACGGGCCATGCGTTGAAGATCCCTTCCCCCTATACACATGAAACATTCTCTTTCATAACCAAGTTCTACTTCTAGGAAAGCACTAATGAAATAAATGCGTGCGCATTCATTTCGATTCATCAAAGTTCATTCGGAAGGCAAAAGAAGAAACAGATGTTTAATGAATTTTAGAGAAGAATAATATGATCCAGTGATCTCTCAGCACACACAGACACACACTGATTATACTAAAACGATCATCGATCGATCGATCCTACGAATGGGTGGTACATTCATTCATTTACAAAAAAAGAGAAAGCAATTTCAAGTCTTTCTTAGAATCGTTTTCGCATGTACTAACGGAAGTGAATTCTCCAGATACTTGTTAAACGTTGGAAAAAAAATAATACGTTTTTCTCAGCAATAAAACTGGCGGAGTCTTAATTGCGGAATACTTGCACTCGTTTCCTACCCCAGAGACCGTCATTTTCCATCCACCTCCTCTTTCCATGCTGCGCGGTAAATTCAAGGCGGTAGAAAAGTTTCCCAAAAAAGGGAGAGAGAGAGTTAACGAGTTCTTGTCTACTCGTTAATACGGACCATTTGTCCTAAGATGTTTCAGGTTTCATCGGGACTCATCGGTGCCTTCCATTCCACACCGACCACAGTCCCACTTGTCAGTTTCTGCAGTGGAATCATCGTCTATCAACAGAAGAGAGAGATAGCTCTTGTTTTTTTTTCTGTCTATCGCTATCTCAGCAGGATCGCAACCCGGCTGTCATACTATTTGCATTGGCACCGACTATACGTTATGGGTTCTTAACATCCTTCATTCGCGACCCGAAACCAGCGACAAGATCAGCCTGACGACCCATGGGTCTGTTTGTTTTTCCGAAATTAGTGAAACAAGTGACGGAATAAGTGCATTCATAACAAGAGTTTAATTTTATTTGTACGACTCATCTAGGAAGTTCCTGGTAATCAAGTTTGGGTCGTGAACCATAGCTCAGGAATCCCTGGCTGTAAGTGGATTTTTACGACCCTTCTTGGAAGACCTCGTGTTTGGATCGTGACCCATTTCTCAAGAGCCCCTGGCTGTTTGTGGATATTAACGACCCCATCTCGAAAGCCCGTACAAATCAATTTTGGGTCGTAGCCCGTAGCTCAAGAATCGCTGGCCCTTGATGGATTTTTTTGTAATCCTTCTCGGAAAACCTCCTACGATTCAAGTTTTGATCGTGATCATAGCTCGAGAATCCCAAACTGTAGGTGGATTTCGTACGATCCATTTCTGAAGCTTTTAACAACGCATAGATTAAGAACCCACTGGACTACAGTGAATCCCGTTTTTTGCGTTTTTGAAAAAACGGGAAACCTTAATGAAAATTACTTAGAGGTAGACCACGAAAATAAGTCGTACTAAGTGGGGGAAACGTTACAAGCGGGAACATTATAAAGGAGATCGAGTATACGTACCGTCGCCGTATATTTCTTCCTCTTGCAACTAATTGTCCATAACGGGACAGAGAAAATAGTAGCCTTAGTAGTAACACAAGGGTGCTCAACTTTTAAGAGAGTGCGAGCTATTTCATTGGTTTGAAACATGTCACGGGCCACTTAAGAGCAGTGCCACTGGCCACTTTTAAAGTTGTGGGGGAGCGGTAAAATAATGTTTTCCCTGAATTGTTTTAATGTTTTCCCCGGCTGAATCACGTTCTCCCCGGGCTGATAAAAAGGTGGCTACGGCCCTGACATAAGTGATCTTTAAATGTGCCGCGGGTCACTCAAGTGATCTGTGAATATGCCCCTTAGTTCATTCTTACAAAATTAACTTAGAGGTCGCGGGCCACATCAGATGACGTCGAAGGACACATTTGGCCCGTGGGCCTGGAGTTGAGCAGTCATGCTTTAACAGGTGGTGCCCAATGAATTTTCAAGACAGTAGAAAAGTTTCCAAAAAGAAGTAAGAGAGAGAGAGTTAACGAGTTTCTTGTCTGCTCGTTAATACGGACCGTTTATCCCAAGTTGTTTCAGGTTTCATCGGGACTCATCGGTGCCTTCGATTCCTCACCGACTCACAGTCCCACTTGTCATTTTCTGCAGCGAAATCATCGTCTATCGATAAAAGAGATCGCTCTCGTTTTTTTCTGTCTATCGCTATCTGAGCAGGATCCAACCCGGCTGCCATACGTTTTGCATTGGCATCGACTACATACAGTCGCCGTCGTATATCTCTTCCTCTTGCAACTAATTGTCCGTTTTTCCCGAAGAACGGGGCAGAGAAAACAGATAGCCTTTTACAGATGGTTATAATTAGATAAAAGGAAAGAGACACACACTCTATACGGAGGTTAGAACAAGAAAGAAGATTATTATCTCCAAAGAGCAGACATTCCTTGAGACCTCTGAACCGTTCTGGTAGTTAATATATGTTCAAGTAAGAGGGTTGGCCCTTGGAAGAGAAAAAGAAGGTGAGACACAAAGAACAGGCTGAGACTTATTTAGCGCTGACGTGTTTTAGGATATATTGAAAACTTTTGTGATGCGTTCTTTGTTTTTGCTTCGCGAAAATTAGTCTGAGCAGTCCTAGGCACTGCCTCCGCTGGTTTGGTAAACGTGAGTCGGCGCTGATTAAATTAGCATTAGCGGGTAATTATAGGCCTTAGTCATATCAGTGAATAATTTGTTCCAGATGCGGTGAGAACAACCTGTTAATTGTAGAGGTTGGACTATCCTGGCAACGAGGTTATCGCTGATGGCAATCTTGCAGGTCTTGAACTACTACCATGTGGTGCTTCCTGGTTGTAGCCCGCCTCGTGTAGTATCTTCGTATTATAGTGGAAAATTTCAGGGGTGGTGAAATTGTTATAATTATGTTAGATCGGTAATCTGTACCCCTCTCGGTAGGCGGTAGTCTAGGTTGTATTAGTCGAGAAATCGCTCTACTTATATAACTATACAGTGTGGGAACCTCTTTCATACGGGAACCCCGTTCCTTAGTTGATGTTTTGTGATCTTATTATGTTTTGAATTTATTTTGATAGATGTTTTTCCTATTCGATCTATTAAATATTGCATTCTCTTTTTTTTTTTCAAGTTGTTTGCTTAGGCCTTAAAAGATATTCCTGAGGTGCAGAGATTGCCAACCTGTGATACGCGCTCTCCTCGGGGTATGTGACAAGCTATTTAGATGTGCGGGAAAAATTAAGATTTCTAGACACATTTATGTGTACGCACTTCTAGTGGCGTAAAAGTCTCCTACGAATTTCTAGAAATACGCAAGCCTTCTTCGCATTTAAAGGAGTACGCACGCTACATGTTTGTCTAGGCGTAAAACAAATTCCCTTCACATTTCTAGGAATACGCACAGATATCAAGTAACCCCCCCCCCCCCTGTCTTGTGATGTACAAACATCCTGCGAATTTTTCGAGGCACTCATGCTTCCAATAACTTTCTAAGAACATGCAAGCCTCCTACGCATTTCCAGGAATACGCACACCCAAGGCCGTAACTAGGTGGGAGCAGGAGGGCAACTGTTCCGGGCGGCAAAATTTAGGGGGCGGCAATTTTAGGTGTTAACAAAGAACGCCGTGTTATAAAATTATCGAATTTTAAAGTTGTTTTTGGGTGGCAAAATAATGGTTGCCTTGGGCGGCGAAAATCTTAGTTACGGCTCTGCGCACAGCTATCAGGTACTTCATGATGTGTAAACGTCCTACAACTTTTATGGAAAGCATACCTCCTACGAATTTCTTGGGGTCGCTTGAAGCATGGAAGGTTTAAGAACTGCTGGTTCAGTAAATTTGCACTTGTATTTGCTGCCCGCGATCGCCGACGATGTCATTTTCATATTTCAATAAATCCCCGGAGGCACCCAAGTTCTCGGGGAACAATGTGTTGAAATCAGCTTGTGTGATAGATCCTGGGTGTCTCTCAGTTCTCTAGGGGTAGCGTAGCATTTCTCTATGAAGTAGCTAACGTTAACGCATTAAAATGCATAAATAATTAATTTTTCACTGGCTTTTTGATACCTCCGTCGGTAATCCTACTTTTTATGACGTAGCTGACCCTTGGTCACAGTTAGTTCCGATAAGAGAAGTTCTGTTGTAAATTACGGTACATTGATTCCTATTACTTAATTCGAACATGTTATTCAGGGAAGTAACATGATCCTGAAGTAATACAGGATGTCAAAATGAAAGAAAATAGTGATACAGCCTAGGTTGCATATATATTCGTAAACAGTCGGAAGCAAAGAAAAAAAAACCCAAAGATTCACGGAAGCAATTTCAAGAGAGAGAGAGAGAGAGAGAGAGAGGTAGATACGGCGTATATTCTATTCTCTCACACACAAACAATGTTTACCAGTCTTAAAAATACGTTTTTTGAAGAGTAAAAAGGGGAAATGAAATGAGGATTCCTAGGGAAACGGTCACGCATGGAATCTTTATAACAATTGCCATTCACAAAAAAATAAAAAGTAAAAGTCTTCAGTGTCCTATTCTTCAAGAGATGAACCAAACCACAAACTGGTAGCAAAGGAAAATAAGCATTTTAAGCAAAGCAAATGATTTTTGTCAACATCGTTTTATTTCCCCGTGGAATTCCTTCTTGCGAAAAACATGCGACTTCAATCTTTCCCATGTTAATCTTCCTCGAATTGTTTGATGGATGACAACCGTTTTCAAGGCGAGAATTAACGAGATGAGGTAAACCTGTAAGGAAAAAGACAAAAAACACCTTCGTTAAATGTAATTCACAAGAAGCATACTCTTCTGGATTCAAGTTCCGTTTGGACCTGGATGATAGAACACCAGATATTGTCCTTTACACTCAGAAGTCCAACATTTTTAGAGCTTCAAATGCGGCCGTTTTCAAACTGTTGCAAGGGAGCCAGTACTGCTCACCAAAGTTCTAAAAGTGCTAGTTGCTCCTGCTTGATTTCTTACGCACAAGGTATTGTTCAAACTGCACTCAATTTGTAGACAAATTAACGCGGTGCTTTAATACTTAATTGAGATTGAGGAAACTAAGTGTCCAGGCAGTGTATGATGCTATAAATATAATAATGTCTATCATCTCATAAGCAGTGAGCACTTGTACTAAATTCTGATATATTGCTCAAATTCGAATCAACAAGAATCATCGAGTGCAACATAAACAAAGGATTAATTTATATACATTGGAACCTCTCGATAAGGGACTCTACCACCAGACCAGACATTTTATTTATTATTTAGATGTAAATGAGTTCTTATCCAAAGGGACATGGTTCAATACACCTGTCTCTTAAATAGAGGTATCTTATTCCGAGTCCCTTAAACAGTGGTTCGACTGAAAACGATACCATAGGGAATTTTCGTACTCGTAACTGATCACGAATGCAAAAATCGGGAAAAGTCCTCGAGTACTCTTTGGTACTCCAGTAAAACCCTCACGGTGCTCTCGAGCAAGTTTGTAGATTACATTTCCTAATCTGCATTTTGCAAGTTATTTTTGCACATTTTTTGCACAAAATTTATCATTTTGCACCAATAATGAAATATAAATTTCTAAAGGTGTTATGGACCACATTCTTGTTAAAAAAAAAGTTGATTTTTCAACTTGAATTTATGCGTCATCTATTATATGTTTAAAAATTTGTTTTTATTATGCAATTTTTGAAAATATTCTATTTTAAATCAGGAAAAAGAAAAGCTATAGATTATACGAGAAGAGTGACATAAAATCTGCAGTAAAAAAATCAAGATGTAGTTTTTATTTATTTATTTTTAAAGCACGTGTGTATCTCGGGCCCATCCATTCCTCTTCCCAAACAAACTTCCCTTCTAACTTTTTTTAAATAAATTTTTAAACTGATTTGAAATACAAAATTTTGAACTGTTGCACGTACTGTGATTCATTCTTCATCATTTCCTGTACTTGCTGAAAAGGGAAATTTGCAGATGTCCATAGGTCAAAGGCCAACACGAAAACGCCTGAGAACTGGTTATAGTGCCGGACTCGTGATGCGAGGATCCGGGTTCGAACCCCACAGTGGTGGTCGGCTGAAGTTGGTTTTCTGTGGTTCCCAACTTCAAGGCGCAAATGCGAGCCGATCTCCCCGTTAAAAAGTCTCGCCACAGAGAGCAACAGTCCTACAACGGTAAATCATTCAACCATAACACTCATAGTTAGTAAAAAACTGGGGGCAGATGACAGCACTACACATAACAAGCATTACACAGAAACAAACTATACGTCAGGTTGCACTACACGTACACGCACATTCCCGCATTTACCGATTCGTTGGGGGGTTTTGGGGGGGGGGTGCATGTGTGGGGTAGCAGCAGTAGTAGGTAGGGGATCCATGATGTTCTTAAGTCAGCCACCTCGTTGGGCAATTTGCCTGTTGTGGCGTTGTATTTGTATTTGTATAACGGTAAGGAAAGACCTAGATCTCTCCCCATCATTGTCCTTTAGCTTCCCCCTGCGGTTTCGGTCGCAAATAAGACGACACGGTAAAACCCCTCTTAACGGACACCCCTCAGATGCGGTCATCCCTCTCTTACGGCCAAATAATAATTTCCCCCTTGTAGGATAAAAGTATGCATTTAAAACCCCCGATTAACGGTCACTCCGGTTTTACGAACGAATTTTTTTGTCCCGCCGGTGTCAGCAAAAGAGAGGTTTTAACTGTATATGAATCGTTGTAGATCGTTAGATAAGAACTTAATTCTTTTCTGTGGTGAGAACGAGACTTTCCCAACATGGAGAGAGCTATTGATATTTTGATGCAACTACGTTTATTCCATTCATGATCATGTACAGAATTTGAAGGTCCTATTTACTCACTCGTATCCTTTCTGGAAGTGAATATTTCAGAATCCGCGTGATTGATTTTAATGCTTTCAAAACGGATTTTTCTTTTTCCTTCTTTCGAAATCTAACACGATCAGCAAATTCCTGATCAGTCAAGTAGTTTCTTGAAAAGGGAGGAAGTATAATAAGAAGGAAAAAAAGGGCAAAAACAACGCAAGAAATTTTCTCGTTCCGTTATATAGTGGGAATAGTCTTGAAACATATCCTTGTAGAGTAAGAAAAGGGAACCTTTAACGACTGTGTTATAACTCAAGCCTCTGTCTCACTTCTTTTTCCTTTCTTTTAAAGAGAAGGATCTTGAAAAAAAAAAGACTATTTTCTCCAGAAAGAGAATGAAGAAAGAAAAAAAAAATTCACAAGCAATATCTCTTTATATATAATAAAAGAGAGCTCGGCCCATCTCCCTCTTCTGTAGACCCAAGTATGAAGTAGTAGAAAAACAGCTTCCATCTTATGTGTCCCAAAGATTCCATCTCCTCCCTTCTCACATCATGTCAAGGACGGAGTTAGCGAGGCTCTTATCAAGACTTACATCCATGTTTATGGATGCATCGTCTTTTGTAGTCCCTTTAATTTTGGGCATCGTAAAGTACCTTTTAAATTTTCGGCTCAAACGCCCCCCTTTTTCGCAACAAAAGCTCGACATTCTATACCTTTATGCATTTCCTGGAAAGACGACGTTCAGCCTCATTCTTCCGACGGTTTTTTTTTTTCCTCTATCCTCCTTCAGAAAAATTACATTTTTCCTCGAACATACGTCAGTCGCAAAAAGATCACCAGATTTTCAACTAATTTCTTTTTTGGCGGGGGTAATACTTTATGAAGTTTAGATATAGAGAGATTCTAACGCTGTCTATAGAAGTTTCATAAACCATTCCCTGGAGGAGCACTATAGACTAGTTTCACCGTAAGCTGATATATGGTATGCATAAACAGAAGCAAACTATTCGAACGACGGAATCCAATCATATATAATTGGGTTCCCGCCTGTTGTGTGCATGGGCTTAGCTTATGGTTGTATATTCCGTTTCGGATACGAGATTCCACGAACAGTGGGCGGAAATTGGTAGTTGCTCGACCTAATTTCCACGGAAATCGTCGCATCGGGATCGGACTAACACAATGGCCACTAATCCAGCCTGTTGCATTGATTCTGACCCTTTTGTGCTCCGTCAGTGATTGTGACCAGCGATGAAAGAATCTGTTTGTACCCAATCTCACAGGAATAAGGATCATAAATGGGAAAGCGTTGAATTCGACCCCGCTTTTGATACTTTACAATTCGGTAGTTCACTATATAAAACGTGTTAAAATCCATGTGAAATTTCCTATACATTTTAAACCGAAGTATGAATCTAGGATAAGCTTAGAATCTATGAGCACCCATTCATCATGTGATGGGTTTCTATTGTGCTCAAGCGTTTTAATTCGTATTCAATCCCTAAAAATAAATCGTAAACCCCAGATATTTGAAAATATTGGCATATTTTATTGAACACTTAACAATTTTTGAGACCAACATCACGTTTGACACGGTAAATACAAAACAGACGATTTCAGTTACATTTTTCGTGAAAATAGTTCGGCAGAGCTTAGTATCATTATCCTCACTCGACGAAATCTTCTTCATCGGCATTATACTTGACCAGTTCGTGATCGATGTGCATTTGATTGATGAGTTCGGTCAGGCTAGGTTTCGGTTCAGGAGCCCTGCTGTGCAGCTTCAATATTGCTTGTTGCGCCACTTTACGCCACTTGTCGATCAGTTCCTGAAAGCGTTCCGGTTCGTTTTCAGTCCTGTAGTGCTGGACTAGCTTCAGCTCCCTCAGCTGTTCTTCTTTCTTCGCTATCTCTCGTTTCAGCGCTTCCAGCATTTCTGTCAGCTCTGCACAGTCATTGCATTTGTCTATCTCTTCGATGGACTTCGGAAGATGATTCCCTCGCCTGGTCAATGGACTACCAACGTCCAAAGACGTGCTTTCATGTTCTGGGTCTTTCCTCTGCTCTCCTTCGCTCGACGCTTCCCCAGTCGTTGAATGAGACTCCATATTCCAAGACTAGTTGCCTCGTATTTATGCTGTAAAAATTGAGAAAATTATGAAATTTTCATTAACAAATTATTTTAAAATTTTAGAAGATATACATAACATTCGCAGTGTACCGTATTCATCGAATCATGGCAATTTTAAAAAGCTATTTTCCGAAAAATCAGAGGAAGTTACACCCAAAAGAACAGTTTCCAAGATGTACTAAACGCACTCTAACACGTGCTTCGCTCCTTGCTAGATCCGATAAGAAAATAGCGGGTTATCGAGAAACGCAAATAACAAGAACGATGTGCGATTCGGCGAACAGACGCAGACGTCACCGGTGCAAATCCGCTTACCACCAAACGGGGGGGGGGGGGGGTGATCTCCTTTTGAAGCCATGTTTATCATTTTTCTGTTGACGAGTTCGAATTCCATAATTTTCAGTAACTTCCATGATCATCCAGTGTATGAGTATTCATCAATTCATATTTTTGGTCTAACTATAACTGTATTTTGGATCGGTCAAACGATTATAGGAGTTTCTCTACCAATTCAAATTCTAAAAATAAAAATCCGCGGTTTTCGTCTGTGCTTAACGAATATTCGTGCAAATAAATATCTAGGACTCATTTGCATATGTGTGTTTGAAATAATATTAGTTTGACGGCGAAACATGCGTGCATGATGTGGCTTTCCGCCTCTTTCTTGCATGTGGAACGAGATCAGCAATGCTGCTAGTGTTTCCCTCAACTTGCTTTCCTTGCCTTCGATCTCATAAACATGATGAAAAAATAGATTCAGGTCGACTAATATACTATCTTCAACAAAGATTACCGAAGAGGAGGTAGCTAAAACATGCTGTAATAATTATATTTTTTTAATAGGGAGAAGAAATGAAACCAATAGCTATTAATATCTACCATTATATTAAATTTTGTAGGCAGTTTTCGATCCAAAAATGAATTATCTGGAGCTAAACACGCTTAAAGATTCGATTTCGGAGAAGGGGGAAAAACAATACTTCCGATTTCCAGTTTATTACAACTCATGAAAAATGCATAAACCTCTGGATATTGATCAATCACTCATTATATTCATTAGAGAGGCTCTTCTGGGGGTTTGCTAGTCATCACGCACGTCACTCGGTTATATTTTTGGATTACCGATTGATCGAAGAAACATTGGACTGGCAGTATCATGTCAAATTTTAATTTTCCCGTTCATGTTTAAGATTTCTGTGCAACGAACATCAACGCCTTTTCCCGTAAAATTTGTTATTAACGTAAACGATTCCGCTTTTCTTGGAAAAATTTAAAATATACCCTTTCGCGCAGAATGTTAAGCCCATTGCCCAAAACCACTAAATATCGGTGGTCATAGACAACTGATTTATGAAACCAATTTTTGCTGGTCTCTGGAATGTTTCTTCGCAAATTATTTCACCTGTAATCAGGGATCACCCCTCTGGAAGGACAGTTTTCTGAGAAACACCGAACATGAATATTGAAGTTTCACGTCACAAATTTTGATGGTGGGTGAACGGCGATCATTCCGCTAAGCCTTTCTCACCTTGGTGGCTTAGGCCGGCATTGCACTATAAAAGTTTGATAAAATTTCGTTTATAAAACTTGAAAAACGCAACCAATAGGCGGATAAGTTCACTCGAATGTAACATGTGCTTATTAGCTACATTTTTAAAGTTTTATAAATGAATTTTTATTGAACTTTTATAGTGTAATACCGGCCTTAGCCGTTTCAGTTTGAATAAAATCTTGATAAAAAAAGGCTCTTTTTCCCAAATATATACGCCACCTAGCAGCTAATAACACCTGCTTTTGGCTCTGTGCAGGTGAGTCTAAATAGCAGCTTGGGCGCGGTTGTTTCTGTCCAGACGTTTGAAATCAGATGTCCCGGTTTAATAGGAACTGGTGGCAAAAGGTGACTGTCGTGATGAGACAGTCACTGGAAGTGACGTGAGAGGAAGTTTTCTTGCAGTGTTGTCATCAGATATCTGGATTCCGATCCAGATTTTTGTCCCGCGTTTAGAGCAGAGGCTCATTGTGTTTCGAATGTCCATCATTGGGGAGAAAAAAAAACACAAGACCCAGAGGGCCACAACAAGAGGAGGGTAGAGGGTCTGGTGCCCCGGGCGCTAGACCAAGGCACCTAGAGTTTACCCCTTTTCCGTTAAAAATTTCGAAGGTGGGGCAGTTAAATGAATACCGCCCCCCCCCCCCCGGGCGACAGCGTAAATTTTCGTTCATAGTTGTAGCTCTGTATAGACCACATTACGTGTTAAATTTGACAAATGTTCATTATCAAGATGGACTTGGCAAATCGAAAAAATAGGCTATAATTTCTTAAGAGAAAAGCATAATTTTTTTGCTATAGAAAAATGGTCCTAAATAATTTTTTTTCCCGATTTTTACGGGACTTAAAATCCTCTTCTTTCCTAAGGGGACACTCTCGTGAAATCAGAAAATTTTGTGTCATTCATACACTTTCATATAGTAATTGAAGAAAAAATTTAGGTACCAGTGCCGATTTTTTACTCGCCATGGCGATCTGACGCCATTTATTTGTCAAACCCTGCTGATCATTGAGTGCAAATTACTTGAGGGTGTCAGTTGACTCGATCAAGACTTTTCGAGCACAATGTTAAGCATAAGCATTCCTGGGTGTTTCAGTGAGCACATCAGTGCTCGCGAGCAACTCATTGAAGATGTCTGCTTGAAAGACGTTTCAGTGGAGGCAGCTAACAACCGTCGTTTTAGAAAGGAATTTGCTCCGAAAATTCTCCTTTGCTATAACTTTTCCTAATTTGTGCTTTTCGTAACTTCAAGGGAAACGACACTCCGGTAGCAGTTCAACAACAACTACTACCACCACTACTACTACTCTTCGTTAAAGTCGGTACCGATTAGCGCAGCAGTTTATCGTCGCGCGTTTCAGCCGCTGCCGAAACTGCGGAACAGTTCATTAAGTATTCGCACCGTGGAGTAAAATGGAGGTTGTGTGTGAGAGCGTGGAGAAGTATTGTAGACACCATTTCCTACCGAATCCTTTGCGGACCCCCCCACCACCCCTGAATTTCACATTCGCACACGCGCTAGGAAGCGACTGTTCTCCCTTTTAGTACAGCCGTCCATATTAATACTATTCACCCTTTCCCCCGTCCCAGCAGCCGTATGCAAATGAAGTCTGATTGCTTGCGCGGCTCAACTAGTTAGTTAGGTTCGGGAAACGTGTAAAAGCCGCGTATTTAGGTGCCGTTTTCGATCTCCGCCGCCTAATATGGATCTTGAGAGAAAGGGCTGCGCGTCGTTCGATAATGACGATGGATTTTACACATTTTGGAGGAAGAGAAAACACAACGAAACTATGCGGATCAAGTTGCCAATGTTATCGTGTGGTTATTCTGAAAGGCATCTTATTTAGAAACTTTGTGTTGTCGAGGAAAGATATATTTCTTGAATTTCGGTTCACAAGCAGTGCTGTACCATTTTAGGGATCCCGGATGTTTCTAGTTACCACACCTGGGTCGAATCCCGGTTGCCCCGGCATAGTCACAGCAGTGTTCGTAATATGGTGAGGGAAGATGGATGAATCCTAGTTTTGAATCCAGGAACTTGTTTCAATCGGAGATGCTAAATTAGTCGGACTGTATACTGTATTATTCTTGAAGCCGACATAACACCTTCCTTATGAGCCTGAAGGTGGGTGTTTTTCACCATCCATGAAACCAATTTCCCTAGTACAAAATTTTCTCCCATACATTTTTATAAAAATGCTCACTACTATTTCAGTTACTTCCGGACAGGCGGCTTTTGAAAAATAGAATTGTGATTCTCTCAAGCTTTTGTCATCCGCGGCTCTCCAGGATAATTTATAGTAAATATTTTCTCACATAAAAGAATTTCTTGAAAGCATAAATAAGCACTCAAATCTTTTTTCCCAGCTCGTCACGACGAAGCTGACAAAGGTTGGCAACGCTAGTAGGAGCCGCGACGCACACTTTGAGAAACACAGTATTCTTCTCTTTACACTATTTTAAAATGATAGGCTTGGAAACGTCCACTAGCCACATCCGCTGCTAAATCGTTTAGTTTGTCTTTAGATCCCAATTAAGTCCGTATTTTAGGCTGCAGAAGCATCGAGATCGACTATCCGAAGCCCACATATTAATTCAATTCATTGACTGGAGGTACATCCAGGGCCACAACCAGAAATAAAAAATTTCCCTCGCCCCGCTAGGGTCATTGTCCATTTCGGTGCTCCTCCTTATCCAGCACCATACACTCTAAGCCTAGTTGCGGCGCTGCACAGTCGCAAGTTCTATTTCAGTCTACAACTAAAGACGAAAAAAGGAGTTGTGCTTTCGGAGTTTGAATTGCCGTACGATTACCGAGGCAACTGGTCTTGACTATGGATAACTCTTTGAAGACGAGGACTGAATTTCTATCTTCAGGAGGTGCTGGTACTGCGCCCACCCCCTTCTAGGTCCTCATGAAGCTAGGAAATCCACCCCCTCCTATTGGTAGTTTCCCAGAGACTGTACCGTCTTCTCGTTCAGTATGAGCCGGTCGAAAAGTCAATTAAAATTTCTTTTTTGACTGAAAATATTCTTGTTAAGGTCCAAAAAATTGGCATTCCTCACTTTCGGATCTCCTCTTGCTGAAGATAAAGACTCGATTTCCGCATGAACGATTGAGGAATTCGCCCAGGGTAAATGATTTTTTTGTATAGCATAAAAATTTCAATCTCACATACACAGAATGAAAAATATCTTTGACCATAGTGACACGAGGTCTTCCTAATTACTGTTTTTCCTCTTATCCCCTCATGTCAAAGTCGGGCCTAGCTCATGATGCAACGTAAAGTCCCTTGACTCAATTTTATGACATCATGAGTGTGTCCGAATCACTTCGACAAAAAAAACGGGTCAACATGTACAATACTTTTATTCCGAATAATCCTTACCGTTATTCACTTGTATACATTTTTTTTTCTTTGTTATGGCTGTTCGTGTGATCCAGGGTCAGCTTATTATATAGCCCCGGTAGTTTCCACTTTCCGGAATCAGCTTTGCCACTCCACTACCCTTTCCGGCAGTCAATGTTTTGTGTCCTTCTAGAAAAGAGACAGAAATCCCTCTCGGCCTAAACAACAAGCACTTGATAACAAACACCCAGCAGCAGCAGCTCGTTTCTTGCTGCTGCTGCTGCTGCGTGACTTCCACCAAAGTCGATGGATCAAATCCCTGTTATTTCACTTAATCTCTCGTTCGAGGGCGAAAAAAGAAAAAGCCAAGCTCCCGGCGAAGTGGATTTGTAGCGAAAATAATAATAATATATACTGAAGTATAAGAAAAAGAAGACGGTGGAATCAATCTGCTTGTAGCCCAAGGCCAAAAGAAAAAAACAAGATGATGGAGGGAAGGAAAAACTCTTGGGCCGGTCCGCAATCGTGATGCTGACCAGCAAAGGGCGTTGTAGTGGTACTGTAGCAGTATTATAGAACTTTTGCAAAGAATGGCGGAGGGTAAAGGAGAAAAATCTAAAAAATAGGAAGAGGTTAGACGGAGCAATGTGTAGCAAAAAAGAATAGGGAGGGAGGGAGGTAGGTAAGAAAAGAAATACCCAAGTAATCCCTATGGTGCAAGGTGCAATGATGATGATGAAAACGGAAAAAGAATAAGGGATCGTGTTCAAATTGAGATTGTTGGCCGGAGAGTTTCGAATTCGAGGGTCCGTTAGTTTTCGGCTGTCGTCCGAGCAATGCTTCTGAAGCGGGTGCAGATCTAGGACGAAGGCAGAGCGATCACCCCTCGGAATAAACTGTCTCGGAAAATACTGGAAGACCTTACTAACTTAGGCCGTTCACATAGTGCGGCGACCAAGAGGTACAAGAGTGCATATTAGAGACTAGCGACGAAAACATTGTGTTCTACACTACACCGCACATACTCGAGGAGCGAGACAAAAGAGGGGAAAGGGACCGCTCAACGAGGTGTGGGAGTTGAACGAACATGTTTGTTTTCATCTTGGTTTGCTGATTTCCGCTATCTGCTAATTGGTCCGTTTCTCACCCCACCCCCCTTATGCGAAGGGATCATTATTAATTACACCCTTACATTGCAGAACCCTTCCGGTCATTTTTTTCTATACTCATCCGGTCATTTTTTTCTATATCTTTTACTATTTGAGGACATCTCTTCCTTCACCCCACGCATATTTATCCTTTCTAGTCGTAATTCTTGGAACTCTTACCTTCTCGCTCCACTATGACTGCAACATTAGTAACCCTGGACTTCCGAAGGCTCTTAGGGACAGGGTGGTGCCCTGTCCCTGTAAGGCATGGGCACCACCTCTCAGCTTTGATGAGAGGAGTCCCCGTGATAATCTCATAGGCATTGCTATAAATATGCATTAAAAACAAACGGTGTGAACTGACGATGATCGGATACGGGTTTCCATCTAACAAAACATCCATGTTTCAATATATCTCCCAAGATATATCGAAATATAGCGTGTATTGTGGTAAGATGGAGCGAAGTAATCGAAAATGCAGGGGCGTAAGCAGGGAGAGACATGGAGGACTCACGTTCCCTACGGCCCGTTCCCGCTAAGTACGGGCCCGCGGCAAACACAAATTTCTGGGTTCTCTTTATATATAGAGTTCTTTAAGGCACAGTTACAGAGTATTGTTACTTAACAATTATGCTGCATAATTGCTTTGCATTATTTGCAGTAAAACTGTGATTCTGAAGTAAAACTGTGGCACTTGCTAGCTTCGCGAAGCAAATCAACAAGATGAGAAAGTAAGTAAATATGCAGAACATCCTTTTGAGGTCCTGACCCCGTTTGCCCATGCGGGGCCTTTCTTTTTTGAGGATCTAAAGCAGTGTTCCCCAAATGGGGCGATAAAAGCTTCGGGTATAGTATAGGATCCTAGCCGCTGTGGTAATCAAGTGGTCATCGGACTCACCTCGCGAGGACCCGGGTTCAAATCCACCGTCACCACAGGGGTGGTCGGCCTTAGTTGGCTTTCTGTGGTTTCCAAATTCGAGGCACGACTACAAGCCGATCTGCCCTTTAAATCTCCCCACAAATAATAGGCCTACAATAGTGCAAATAATCATTACACTCCATAGTTCGAAAAATAGACGGCAGCACTATAACAAGCATTAAACAGAAACGAACTTCACGTTAGATTCTCAACACGTGTACACACATTACAACGTGTACCAATTCGTTAGAAATGCGTCAGAGGAATATGAACGAGGTGCATGTGTAGTTTAGCGGTATAGGATCCTATGAGTTAGCTTGAGATAGAGGGCGATGGAACCAGGGGCGATTTTACAAATAGCTAAAAAATTAATCTCGGCACTGGGCGACCATATTTTCCTTGCCAGTCCCGTTTGTTCTCCACCCCCCCCCCCTTTCGACTTTTCTGTGAAAAATGCCCCGGTTTTACCAGTTTTTTAGTCGAAGTTTTCTTGAATAATTTGTTGTAATATTATTAAATATAAATTTCGAAAATTTCATGAATTATTGCATTTTGCTGGGGGAGGGACATGGACGGTGATACGGTCTCACAGGTGGAGTCGACTGATCTAATGTAAAAATGTATATATGAGCTGACATCATCATCACACCCCCCCCCCCCCCCCCCAGACTTCCAAGCCAATCCCCGCCTATGGGGAGGGAAGGAGGGAATTATCACCCCGATCAGTCCATAGATCTGCCCTGGATAGAACAATCTGTTCTAAAGGAAAGTCGTAATTACGTTACCCCGCGCCCCCAGGAAATCTAATTAAATGCATATTTTTACATTCCGGTTCCGAATGCTGATCTGCGCCGGGTTCCCTAACCGACAACGATATTACTCACTGAACCAAGAGTTGCAATCGATTTTCCAGCTAACATACCATGAAGCATTATCTTCAGCTTGTCGACATAAATGATGACTTCAATCGAAAATTCGAATGGCTTCCAACATTTAATTTAAAAAATTTATTTAAATTTTTTCCCCCAAATTTCAAATGATTTATTGAATTTACTTGTTTCCCAATTACAATATTATTTTTTTCATTTTGAAACAGAAAATTTGGGAAAATTAGTTTCGAAAACGTAAACAGTGAAAGATTGAAAACAATATCTGATATTTTGGAATTCATACAAAGCACGTGTCACGAGATTTCCAATTATTTGATTAACGGTTATAGTTGGTTAGTTGCTATTTACGGACGACGTAGACTGTATTTTAAGCTTAAAACGTTGTATAAAAACTCTCTTATAAGTATTCCTACAGCTACGTATTTAAATAAAAACGGAAATAACTTATAACTTACATACAAAGAGACTGACAACGGAACAACAAAGAAGCTCCCCTTCCTCACATCAATCGTTCATCCATAATGGCCGTCGAGAAAAACTTCACTTCAGCGATGCATTAGCGCCATCTGTTGAACGGAAATAGAAAAACTGAACTCAACTCACTCTCTCGGGTATAGCGACAGAGTCATCTTATATCATCCGATCCTATTTCAAAAAACGGATGGAAAAATCAGTTTTGTTTAATCTCAACACAAGGGATGATGACAATTTTTTGTTTTTTTCCTGGGAGAGGAAACAAAAACGGCGATCTCTTCCATTTCCGTTTTTTCCTCAGGTTTCCTTATATTTTTAGTAGAAAAAGTTGAGAGGATTGTGTTGTTGCTTTATTCTTTTTGTGTTGTGTGTATTTCTCAAGTATCCTTTCGCAGATGGGATTTCTCACTTCCCATGGCAATGACAACTTCTCGAGACGGGTGTCGCTCGCGTTTTTGACGGGCTTTACTCCCCTCGGGAGACAGGCTATCGTATTTTTTTTGTGAAAACGCATAATAATAGAACTTTTTCCATCCTTAAAACAGTAGCAACGTAGAGAGAGAGAAGACATTTTTTGATGGACAACAACTGAGTTATTTATGCGACATTTTATCCAACTTGCGCTTTGAGCGATGTCGGAGACACATTGTGAGGATCAGTTTTGAATTGAAAAACTTCTAGTTTTATACGTAAAAATAAATATTCCTTTTGTGTTTTTGAAGTTGAAAACTGACGTTTTTTTTATGGAATTACGGACCATATTTAAAGCTTGAAATTTTTTTGGAAATTTTATCTTGATTTTCGATCTGGAATTTTTTTTCCTCGTGACCATGAACTGAAATACATTGTTTAAAAATAGAAGAAAAAGGTTTTCCTTGAATTTTTTTTTTTTGTCACGTGATATACGTGAGATTTTTCTAAAAATTATAACTACCAGTTATTTTAATTAAACTGAGTTAATCAATTTATAAATTGGAAATGTACATTAGGAAATTTACAAAGGAAAACAAACCTAAATTGATATGCAATTTTTTGGAACTTCTCAAATATGTTATTCAAGTAACCAGTTATCATACATAAAAAGGGCCATTCAAGTATTACGTAAGCAGATTTTCAACCATTTTTGACCCCTCCCTCTGTCAGCAGCTTAGAATATTTCATATCTTCAAAAAGGGGTGGTTGATGACGTAAGCAACCTTCAAACCCCTTTGCCCCCCCTTGTCATCAAAAGTCAGCAAATCCAAAACACCCCCGCCCTTCGATGCTGACGTAATACTTGAGTGACCCCAAAGAAAAAATTGTGCAATTTGGTCATGAATTGGAAGAGCGGTCAAAAATCTTCGCTAAAATATCGCGATGATTTTAAAAATGTATTTGCACTTTTTGGCCTCATTGGGACTCTGGGAGTTTAAAAACCCACTATATAACTTCAAATGCTCTTTATGTGCTTCGACGTCATTGATTTGAACAGATTTGCACTTCTAATTTCGTTTCGCGGTGATCAGACCAATGTTTTCCAAAGATTGTATTGTGAAATCGGAAAGGGCAGTGGCTCATAACCAACGTCCTTCATAGGGTTCGTGAGCTTGGATGAAAAACAATTAATTTATTGTTGCTTTTTACGTTATCATTTGCTATATATTATTCTGTGAGTAGGTCCATGGCTTCATTTTATTGGCAAAGGGGATCCTTGGTTTGCGTCTTACTGACACAAAGGGGTCCATGAAATATAAAAGATTAATAATACCCCAAGGTTATAACAGATACTGGGAGATATTTCTTTGGATATTGAACGGGATAATTGTGATCTCAATCTGTATAATGCGACATTTTGGGGTTCAGCTGAACTGTTTGGAAATCAGAGTGTGTAAAACCGGTAGATATTTTTTATTCTAATCTCAATCGCAAGGTTGCTGCGAGCGCAAAAATTTTTTTAATCCCTGGAAACTGAAGCCTAGGAAAGATAGCCTCTTTGAAACTTACATCCAAAAATGAACAGATACTGTTAAAATATGAGGACAAAATAATTTTTTTTAAGATCCCATTCACGAGGAGATATAACGGTACAAAAATATCTCTGCGGATCGCATTAAATGATTTCCATGTCATAGGCTTTAGGGAACCTGTGAACCTAGGGAATAGGGAAGAATATTCATATCCAAAATAATTTCTAATATCCTCGTTCTAGAGAGGGCTTTTGAAGTTACGTAACAAGTTCTTGGAATCACCTGGAAAATATCAATATATAGAAATATAATAGATCAATGCTTTTAAGAAGAGCCATTAAAATAATTATGTCCGTTACGATTACTATAAGTGAGCCTGGATCAGAAGAACCAGACGCGCTCAGGTTCCCCATTACTTATACCAGTGGTTCTTGACCTTTGGAAGCCCGCGGCCCGGTTTCATTTATTTTTGTAAGTGGGAGGCCCGGTCAATTACACGACTAATGGAAAATGAATGGGGGAAAATGAAACGGCAGATCAGTCGTGGCCCGGTATGAATGATGTCACGGCCCGACGGTTGAGAAACACTGACATACGATTTCGAATCTTCACGATATATGTCTGAAATTTGAAATTCACAGTCCATACATCCTCAAAGGAAATACCAACGCCATCCAGCAACGGAAGGGAACAACATAAAATATAGGCTGACGAATAACTAAATAGCAATTATTCTGCTGGCATTGTAAACGTGCAGAGGAAATGTTAGAACGTCGTGGTAACTATTTGCATTGGTATTCATTGCTATTTCTCGCGGAACGCCTAACGATGTCTCACGGAACTCCGGTTTCGCAACGCTATTTCATTGTGATAGACCATACTTTCCCAAACTTTCTGTTCCATCGCTCCCTTCTTCAGAAATGTTTTCTCTCTCATCGCCCCCAACTCAAGCAAACCCATAGGATCCTATGCTACCCGTAGTTTCTATCGCCCCCCTCGACAATGGCAGTGGGGCGATACTTTAGTAGCCTACTTTAGGAAACACTGTGATAGACTGAGACTCAAGAAGAGGAAATCTCGAATCTTGTAAAACCGCTTCAGTTTTCTTGTCTGAGAACTTTTTTCCCCGATCCGGAATCTCGGGTGGAGCAAAAAACGACGCCCCCTAATCATTAGATGTCGCGGCTTTTTCCACCATTTCATCCTTAAAAGGGAACGAGCTCTTTTTTCCTGGTAGTTCATTTCGACGCTCGCTAGACTAGGGTCGACAGATCTCGTCGATAACCTCTTCCGTCGATATCGATACTCGAAATACGTCTCGTATCGAACAAAACACGATGATAAAAAGCTTTTCTTCCCATCTCTTACTTCCTCTATTTTGTAAAGAAGGAGAAGCAAGTTTTGTAGGTAATTTGCGGTAACCTTAGATAGACTGTGTGCGAAAAAAAAGGAGGGGAAATCCTACTTGTAAGAGACACATAGAAGAGAAAGATTTCGTAGAAAACGATCCCAAGAAAAGAAAATTTTTTCGAATAGTAGCAGAATAAGAAAAGGACGATCGACTGACTGGAATGTGTGCTACCGAATCCCCTCATCAAAAAAAAAACCCTCCTCCTCCTCGAAATATCGATTTTCAATGTTAGAAAACACCCCAAGATTCTGAAAAGAAGGGTGGAGAAGGTTTTTTTTTTGTTGGATGGATTAGTATCATCCATTGGAATTGGTAGTCGAGATGGATATATGGTGCTGTCTGTGTAAAGGCCGCTATATACATGTGCGTATCGATGGCGGGTGGTTGTATGAAGAGTCGGATGAAATTCTTTCATCGGTAATCAGCTTTTTTTTTCTACAGTTTTTCGTGTGTGTATATCTCTGCTCACGAAAACTTTTCTTTTTTTTATATATATATTTTCGCCGTTCATCCACAGGATAAATGTCTTATTATCCGATATTTCTTGCTGTGCATCGCACGCATCCAAGTGAAAAAGGATACGAGGGAAAAGAAAGTGTAGAGGCAATAGGACACTTCACTTTCGTGGTAACGACTCCAGACAAATCCCTTTCGGCTTGTTACTACACAAAGTATATCTATCTACACGAGCTTTCTCCCCAGGCAATTGATGCTACAGATTCAGTCTCTTAGATCCCCTCCACCCTTTCTGTACTTGGAGGAGAATAAAGTCTATGGATATATATTTATGTCTTAGTCATGACTCTCATCTGTTTCTTGAAGCTGCGTTTTGATTTCATGCAAAATTTCACGCCGCTCAATTCCTTGGTAAAAATCGCTTTCAAATTAAAGTGATGAAATTACATGCAGCTGGCAATTCGAATGAGAAATCGAATTTGCTTAAATGAGAACGCAAGTAGCATCTTCAGTCGTACACATACCCACTTAATAGGTTTCCATAGTTCTTCGCGAATAATACTAGAGAGATTGGGATCCCCGAATACGTTGAATTCAGGCAATCGCTAATTATTGCCAAAAATAATGCCAAATGTAAGGGAAGTTTCCAATTACTGTCGAATCCCGTTGAAATGAACTCCAAGAGACCGGAGAAATCACTTCGTTATAACGAAATTTCGTAATAAAAGTATTCCAGATTTTTTGCATCTCTCCTATGTAAACTTATCTGGAGAATTAGAAACAGGTTCGTTAAAACGAGATTTTCGCTATTACAGTATTCGTTAAAGCGGGATTTGACCGTATAACGAAAATCACTAAAAAATCGTTAATGATGGGAAATGAAACGCTTTCGTAAATTGCAGTGAATGAAATTTATTTCACGAAAAAAAGCGTTCAACATGACAGAAATTTAAAGTAAAAATGTTTATAGCCTCAATCAAATTCGTTCAGGTGCGTACGCAGGTTCCCCCTTTAGAGGGGGGGGGGGCACAATGAATGCCTTTTAGAGAAATTTTGAGTTAGTATGACAGACCTCACATTTTGGTTCTTAACCTAAACATAGCACAATATCATATTAAAATTTCATAATGATGCAACGAATAGATTTTTAGAAATCACGTTTCAAACTCAAGTCAAATGCTAAAAATAGCATTCTTCGTAAAAACAGTTCATCCGGTATTTTCTACGTTTTCAACGTGGTCGAATATCTTTACTTTATTAACATAAATTGACTAAAATAGCATATAAATGGTATTGTTTTCGATATTTTAATTTTTTTTACGAAAATATACATACGTTTCTAATTAAACATCTGGTTGGCTTGAGGGGTTTACGACACCCAATTTCCCCCCTTCCGCGTATGTCTCTGGTTATAATTATCATAATACGAGTACAATTAGTTGCAGAAATTATTTTCATTTTTGATTAGAGTACAGAATACAAATTTAAATAGGCTTCATTGAAAATACGGGATATGTAGATCAGTATTTTCCAAACTGTGGGCAATACCGCCCCATGGGGTTGATGGAATGGCCCGGGAGGGGCGCTAGAAGCTATGGTTATAATATGTACTATCCTATAGGTTGGCTTGAGTTGGGGGCGGCGATAACAAAATAAAAATTTCTAAAGAAAGAGGTGATGTAACAGAAATCTTGGTACACTGTGGTATAGATGAACAATTGGTGGCATACTTGTTATTCGATTTTTTAAATACAACCTTAGTCCTCTTATTTAATTTCGGAGCTAAATACTTCAAGCCACACATTCAATTTTGCCATCAAAATACGGTATGCTTCAAGTATTGGATACATCAGGTTTTACTCCAGAACGGATCGAGACTGTCGCTTCAGTCATTCGGTTCCCATTCCAGAGTTCATTAATTAAAACAAAGTTCTTTCAAAGTAATCAGCCATCACGGTTTCATCATAAGTAACTGGAAAACCTCGATCACAATTCAATGAAGTCTATAAAAATAGAGATCAAAAACGAAACAAGATATCGTATGAATCAATCATGATTATTTTTGGCTAATGATTAATTAGTATAGGTATAATTTAGGGAGAGAGAAAAAAATTATTCGGGATATGATAGTTGAGTCTAATAATAATACTAATAATAAGCGGTGGAGTAGACAGATTCATCCGCAGAATTATGTGGATTTTTTTTTTTTTTTTTAGTCTTCTCTCGTAGCATAATTGTCAGTGATGGTAGTTAATGAGATTTTCCGTGATTATACCTAATTACGGGAGTTCAAATTAAGGGCTGTAATGATATTTAGAGACAGGCTCAAAATGCTTAATCTTCTTCATTGGATTTATGTGTAGCTTTTTTGCCCCCCTCTTTCTCCTGTCCTTTCGATCTTCATTCAGAATTTTCGAAAGCTTAGTCTTAAGCCGCTTTCATTTTTTGGGTGGGGGCGAAAAATATCGAAGCCTTATAAGGAGGAGAAAGATGGAAAAAATGACTGGAACATGACTTCGGAATTTTCTCTCGACTTGCCATCAAAAAAAAGAAAGAAAATGAAAGAGCCGAGCTTTTCAGCGTCTTTTCACTGATGCGTTTACGCCATAGACAGAGAAAAGCATTAAGAATTTGAAGATGATCGATGGCGTATAAACGCGACCTCACATGAACATGCGTATTTTTATGTGTGAAGTTTTTTCTTCTTCTTCTTCTTACTTCTATCATTACACATGTTATTTTTTTTACCCATTTTTGTCGCGTCGAAGAAGTTTATCAATTATGTATGTGCGTAAAAGAGGAGCCGAAAACTCTCTGCTAAGTGAACATAAGCTGGGAAAAAGTCTTATCCCGAAAAAATCTGCTTTATCCTGTCTTTTTCCTTCTTTTTTTTTCAAAATATAGGGCAGTGGCAGAGAGTACTTTTTCACACAGAAGTGTTAAAATATTATGATTCTGATCTTTTTATGAATCAGCTAAAGCTCGAGATGTCCCGCGGAAATTATTCTGTGACGTGATGGATGTTGCGTGGAACGTTGCTACTTTGAGCTTGAAATTCAATGTTAAAGATGTTTGTGTGGGACTACTCTCAGGGGGATATACGTTGACTGACATCAACGTTTGTGGACTTTCCGATGATCTAGCTTTCTAAACACATGTTGCAGAGTATTTTCTGCATGGGTTAGCGGACTTGACAGCTTTCATTAACCTCTGGAACTTGAGTCCAGAAAATTCTTGGGAGACACTGTGTGTAGGCATACACTGGGTTGCTGATTTTTACTCAGGGTCGTAATGTCTGAGATTGAAGGATTCTTCAAATTTTTCCAGTTATCGAAGAAAATTTTGATACATTAAATGGTCCGTCATTGATGCCCATCTATAAAAATTTGTATTTGTTGCCAGTGATGGCCGGCGATGTAATTTTATTTTCAATAAGTCTCCCAGTTCCATGGAACAATGTGCTTAAATCACTTTGTGTGATAGAGCCTGGGTGTCTCGGTTCTCTTGGTCCGTTATTGAACCAATTTACTTAACAAAATCGATATGCTCACATAAACAGATCACACTGCAAGTAACCTCCCCTGCCTGGTGAATAATTACTGAATCTTTCCTACAAAATCAATGAAGTTTTGCCATTGCAAGAACTTTCAAAGTGACTCATTTGCGTACGGTATCCGATTCAGTTATTTTCTGATTCATCATCGAAATCAAATAACAGAGATGCGATTTTCTACTTTCAACTAAGACAGCAACATTGTAACTGATGTAGTTAAATTACGTGTCTTTTGCATAAAATTATCTTTAAAGCCACCTTACTTTTGGCTTGAACCAGTTTGATTGAGTCCGAATGTATACTATCCGTGAAGAAGTTATAGCACAAGCTTTCATACAGGTAAGATGCAATAAGCCTCGTGTTATTCAGACGAAAAATTTGGAAACATTTTAATTTTAAAATGCCCTCTTTCGAGAAGAATTCGAATTAATTTTTTCTTTCTATACCATGGAAATTTTTCCTCATGAGAATCTTTTTCGCAAACCGCATTCAAATATACCTATTTCTTCATTTTTTTCGCGAATTTTTAAACTATTTAACAACTTATGGGTCACCTTGTAAATATGCATACGTAAAAAAAGTATTTTAATCATGAATGTTTGAAAAATGATTTTATTTTCGAGATCGCGACTTCATAAATAAGCCGTATATCGAAATATTACAATGAATAAGACGAAAGTTCGGATTCATTACCGACGGAGTTTATGTATGCATCGAACTTTGCCTATTTTCCTGAGGCAACCCTTATCAGAGAAAAGCCTAAAGGACCAAAGACTTACTTTTCCTTACCAGATAGGATATTTCTTGTAAGTAGGTAAAAAAAAATATATCACAAAGAATTTTTTTTTTCGTGATCCTTTCGTCTAGTACTTATGAACGTATCCCAATTTTTCTTTTATCCCTGTAACCCCCCCCGTCTATACGCCTTCGGGGGCCCCGGTTGTCTCCGTTCGTTTCGTTACTCCCGGACGCCCCGGAGCATTCTTTTCCGGAACATCGGGAAAAAACTTCTGCCAATTTCCACTCTCTCTCTCCCCCTCTTTCACCCTCTGTGACTCCGCTTTTTCCCAATTTTTTTCAATCCGCCAAGATTTTTTTTTTCCCTTTTCTTCGCCATCCTCCTTCTCCTTATGTTATTCAAAGTATGGCAAGAAGGAATGGCGGAAGGATTGAAGAGTGGAAAATGGTGGGGGGGGGGGGGGTCGATGGTGGTGAAATTTATGATCATAATCAAATGATCTTGGAAAGTTTTGATCAAAATACGTAAACCGGAACGAAAGCCTTCATGGTTCGTTGTACTGCTTATCGGTTTCTGATGTACGCAGTCGTCGTCGTCGTAGTAGTAATAGTACCTACTACCAGACAGAATATGGATACCTCCCGATGGAAATGGATTGGGATACAACGACGACGAGGAGGAGGAGGAGTGGTTGGTACAGACATGAGAAGAAGCTTTCCAAGTTATGCTTTTCCTCCTCTTCCAGTTTTTTTTTTTCCAATGATGGCTGAAGAGATGATGAAAATAAAAACGAGAGGAATACTTAGTAAGCTGTAAGAAATATGGAGGGGGTGGTCTAAAATATCGTTTATCAGCATATCGGCATATCCATTTCTCTCCTACCAGCCTTCCATTTCGGTTCGAATTCAGCGGAATTACATTTGTGGGAATTGCTTCTGCCATCGGATAGGTGTCGAGTGTGCGGTCACTGATGAATAATTTCGAAAGATGGCAACGGCGTCGTCGTTATCATTGAATCAGATCTCCGTCTGATCGGTCGGAAGTACTATGCCTAATGATCCGGATCCTAATAATGATAATCATAAATCTCGGTTGGTTCGGTGATTATTGTTATCGTTGACAATATTAAGGACCGTGTTATTGCTTGACCGAAACGTTGTTAGTTCCCTCTACGGAAGCTGTGGCTTGATCGGTTGGCCAAACACCTCTCGGTGTTTTTTTTAGATGTAAATTTTAGTTATCTATTATCTCGAATTGATTAAATGACAGTGTAAATTATGAATTTATCGGTAACCGATCATGACAGATGTATAGACTGATGAAATATATCCTGAGGATTAAAGAATTGAAATGAATTGAAACTAAGGAAGCTTGACTGTGAAAATTTCCCACTTACATTTTTTAAAATAAAATCTTCAAAAATCGAATAGTTTTGACTTACATAGTTTTCTTTCGTAAAAACGTAAGTTGTGATAAAATGCAACGAGCAAGCAACATGTGAATTACTAAACATACGCCGGTAATAATACAGTTGCTGCAGATTTTCTGAACTAGCAATCATAGCCGTCCCCTTCTATATACAAACACATAGTTTTTATACCAAACCAAATCCATATCAGCTGTTTTCCTGGAAAACCACGCTCTATTTTATTAATCAAGGATTCTGTAGTAGCCTTTTCAGGTCTCGATCACCGACAGGTTAAAGTACTCTTACGGTGACTCTTGCGAATGCCCTAACTAAAATAAACGTTGAAGAAGGTTATTTAATCAGAATATCTCTCAAGAACGTGACCCCACCTTCGAAGATGCGACATAAGGCCTCAAGCTTCGAATTTCTGAATTCATGTCTAAAGTTTCGAATGCGCAAAATTAGGAGCCAAGCTCCGAGTTCGAGTGTGTGAAATAAGGCCCCGAACTTCAAGTATGTGAAATCAGGACCCCAAGCTTCACGTGTCCAAAATCACACCAAGCGCACACTTAATGAGCACCATGCTGCTCATGAACAACAAGTTTGAGATGTCTAACATTTATGTGTATTGGCTCATTAATGAAAAAACGCTGAGTATTATGAATTTATGAGTGTTGATGCCTCATTCTTGATGATGTTTTCGGTTTCATTCTCATGATCTTTTCGCATCTGGCGAAACATCTGTTTCCCTCATATAAATCGGAATCATTCCCGACAAAACTACGTGGCACGGATCGACGTTTGATCCTAGAGTAATCAAGAATACACCGACAATCAGTACCGCTCAGTGTCGATACGCGGCTGATTCAAGTTTGTTTCTTCCCAATCCTCAGGCAAACGTGGAATCTACAGATCTCAAAAGAGCCGGAAATAGATTTCCGCTATTCCGAGAAAACATTTCTAAATTGTGATTATAAATTCCTATAACAGACGGATATAAAAAGAAACGTTTCTCCTACAAGAAATGTTTCGTTGTCAATATTTTCGTTAATTACCGCTCCTCCATTAGAGAAAGAAAGAAAGAGAGAGATTCTCCAACATACACCTTATTGTCTCTCAAACTTGGCTCTTTCTGTCTTTTAATATTCCAAGCGTGTTTACCGCCTCAAAATAATAATAATAACAAAAAATATTATATCCTTTAGTGAAGAAAATAAAATAATAATATCAGTACACACAAAAAAAAACTCTCCAGAGAAATAGCGTATTAAATTCCGAAAGCGTATCCCACCATCTCGAGCGTGACTTTCATTTAAATTGTATTTAGCTCTCTCTATTTCTATGTCTTATTATTTTTTCTGCACCTTTTCTTGGCGATTAACTGGTTGCTATTCTTTTCTTCTTCGGAGAAACCAACTATAATAATAACTCCTATAAGTGTGCTTCCTTTTTTTATTATTATTCTTATTTCCTCGTTTCCAATTGCATATGAAAGGAATGTCTTCGGGAAAAAGAAAAAGTGTTAGACGCTATGCCACACCCTCGTACAGTCACCACCGTACGTATTTCAGTACCATGTTTATAGGAAACATGACAAACTTGCCACTTGCTAGACCTAAAACTGTGAGATTTCTGTATTTTTTTACCTTTTCGCTATCCTCGTGCAGCTGTATGTTATCCCAGAAGTGAATTTATCGAGTAGAGCAGCCATGTCACGTCCAGCACCTCCAGTACAGCACTAGTCAGTTCGTGACTTTTCAACAAAAAATACATTCGATCTATATATTAGAGATTCCAGTCAATGTACCGTTTTCTTGTCCCTTTTTTTTATATGCATTTCTCTCTTTTTTTTTTTTTAGAAGAATAGCTAATCGCAATTTGTCGACAGCCATTGTCATTATTATAACATTGATTGCTTCTAAGTGAAGTTGTTAATCTACAGTGTAGATTAAGCAGTAGTTTGAGCATATGATATTGGTTTAACTGTCGGAGTCGGTGCTCAAAATCATCACTTCTTTCTCAGGTCTTTTTCTATCATGTCCAACAATAATACGGGGGTGGAATTCCAGTTTTGTTCATTATTATTCTCCTGAAAGCTAAAGCTTTTCCAATTATATATGAAAGAAATGTCTTCGGGCAAAAATTGTTATACCTATACCACACCCTCTTACAGTTATCACTGCGTGTATATCAGTACTATGGTTAAGAAACATGACACACTTGTCAGTTGCTGGAAACGAAACCGTGAGATTTCTACATTTTTTTAAGTTTTCACTACCTTTATGCAGCATATATTATACTGGATCTCGAGTAAAGCAATCACATGCCGCCTTCAGTTCACCTCCAGATACATAACTGGTTTTTTCTTGACTTTTGAACAAAAAATATATTGGATATCAGAACAGATTCAGAAAATTCCAGTGTCGTGCCGTTTTCTTATCCCTTTTTCATATGTACAATATTCATCTTTTTTTGAGAAATTTGAAGAATAGGTGATTGCGAGTTATTGACAGACAGTCCTTGTCATTCTGCTTAAATTGCGCAAACGACAGAGCCTGGCGGTAAGTAAGTAAGTCCTTGTCATTAGCCGAGTGGCACAGTAGTAAAATGCTCGTATATCACTATGTCAGGTCATGAAGTTTATTTCCGGGGAAAAACAGACATAATAAGCTCTTTTACACCGAACTTGAGGTGACCACCAATAGGTGTCACCTTCATTTCCGTCTCAACTAGATCGGTAGTAAATTGCTGTATCGTGATACGACCGGAGTTATTGTGCGGTAAAGTAGTAGTAGTCCTCGTCATTAGTATAAGATTGGTTGCTTCTAAGTGAAGTCGTTAATATCCACGATTTATCCGTAGTAGCTTAAGCACGTGATATTCGCTTAACTGTCAAAGTGGGTGCTCAGTCTTCTTTCTGAAGTCATTTTTTCTTCTGTGTCCAATAGGTGGGTGGAATTTCTGTTTTGAAGCGTTTCCAATTGTGTATGAAAGGAATGTCTTTGGAGGATGAAGTTTTAGACGCTGTGCCACACCCTCGTACAATCGTGACCGTGTCTTATTTCAGTACCACGGTTAGAAAACATGACAAAGTTGTCACTTTCTCAGTCCAAAACTGTAAGAGATTCGGTATTTCTTACCTTTCCACTATCCTCATACAGCTGTATATTATCCCAGATCTCGAGTAAAGTAACCACGTCATGTCCAATTCACATCCAATACAACCCTGGTCAGTTCGTGACTTTTCACAAAAAAAATATATTGGATCTATATCCGAATATATTCAAGAAATTCCAGTCGTGTACCGTTTTCTTGTCCCCCCCCCCCCATTTTTTTTAGATATATATATATATTCCTCTTTTTTTGAGAAAGTTGTAAGAAGAATAGCTAATTGCAAGTTGTCGACAGTCCTTGTCATTAGTATAAGATTGATTGCTTCTGAGTGAAGTTGTTAATCTCCACGGTGAATCTGCAGTAGTTTGAACACATGATGTTGGCTTAACTGTCGGAGTGGGTGCTCAAAGTCATCACTTCTCAAAAAGTCGTTTTTTCTCCATGTCCAATAGGTGGGTGGAATTTCAGTTTTGTTCATTATTATTCTCATGAAAGCTAATGCGTGGATCTTTCTTTTATTTTCCAAGTTTGAGAACTCATTTAAGGATTTTTTTTTTCTCCTTTTTTTTACCCTATTCTAAGGATCGCAGGTGGATTTTTTTTATTCTTGTTCGGAAACGAAAACGGTTCACGAAAAACGTGTACTAATCCATCAATCCGCCATTTTGGTAAGCCGAGAACGTTTCCTCTTCACCTCTTCTTTGTTTTTTAACATATACGTATATGTTATTATTTTTAGTTGATTACTGTGGGCGAATTTCTTTTACTTTGGATTTTCACAGTTAAGAAGTTCTCGAATAGATTTATTTTATACATGTATTTTTTTTTTGGAGGAAGAAAAAGAAAATCGGAATTTTTCCTCTCATGAGGAGGAGGAGGTTGCTCGTGCGGCCTCATTACGAAGATTTCGCGGTTCTAATTTGACGTGATCTTTGACCAACGTGGCCCATTCGCGTTGTAAAAAGACACAAAGAGATAAGGGAAGGAACACACAACCATGTATCTTTCTTTCTTATTTATATTTGATGTTTTACACGATATCTTTGAACATGTGTTGCAGACAATATAAGTATCTCATCGAGTGCACGGAATTTTCTAAGAAGTAGGTGATTTTGGAGAGATAGGAAATGAAAAAGCATGGAAATGAAACTTGTTTGATGATATGTGTATATTTCCGTGACAAATTACTCTTTTAGTTCTTGTGTTGTGGATCACTCTTGGAATAATTCTCAGTTTTACATTGTTTTTTTGATTTTACAAGATTATGGAAAAAATATGTAGGTCATTCAATGTTTTTCAACATTTTTGTAGATTGTAAATTTGATGGAAATTATTTAAAATAAGACTCATTGAGAATATACCAAATGGGCCCCACTTCTGAAAGGCCACGAAAAACCCTCAACTTTCCTCAACTTCTAATTTAAGGTGCCCAATATTTTCTTCTGCGCCCGGGGCCCTCAACCGACCTTAATCCGCCTCTGGATGTGTGCATAATTTTACCTTGAAATCTGTGTATATTCCTTATCTATACTTCAAATGAGTGAAAGTTGAGATATTTCATTCTCGGCCGGGACTAGCTTCGTGTCATTACTTCCTCCCCGTTTCACTTCAAGAAGTAGGCGCAGCAGTAAATTTTCATTTTGATACGTACGGAGTTCATCGGCTAAATATCACACTTCATGTGAAAAAGGAGGGAGTTTCGTGCCACGGGCACCAAATACCCAATTTATATGTAGATTCGAAGTTACTGTCGAACCCCCCATTTTCCAACAAAAGTTGACTTTTCACATGCTAATGTTCCTTTTTCTTTATTCTTGGTACACATGAAGGAATGTTCGAAATATAAGTGTGGTGTGAGCTCCCGCTATTTTTCTTATTTTTCCTCCGGGATATCATCTTCTCGCCAGATCAGAATTCTAAAAAAACCGTCTTTTATCCTTTTTGAATTCTTTTTATTCTTCCTATAAAATAGGAAAGCACATACTTATGTGGAAATAGAACTCGTTTCTGAGACAAGTTATTTCATACGAACTGTGTTTCTGTCATTTTCTTTCGACGAGTTATTATTACTGATTTTGCGTTTCGAAGTACAGTTATCAGACTGGTATTAAAGCTTTGTGGTCATGGCCAATATTGGCGAGTTTGTTTACGTCACCAAGCCATTGGTTCTCTTTCCATCCAGTTTGAATATCGTGAAAACTATTCACAAACAGTCAAAACTGTCGGAGAAAATTCCATTTCCCAAAAGAGTCAATTTTTTTTCTGATCCGGGAAATTTCTCCTACACAGATATCGGTGAATCTCCCATAAGATACAGGGTGTACTCAGTTGAAGTTCCTCTGTTCTGAGCTACCTACGGCTTTTTTTGATTTTACATAAGCAAATTGTGAAACTTTAGAAACATCTTGATGAAAGGATGGGAGACAATGTTTGAAGATCAAAAATTTCTACAGTCTTCAGTAAGGAATAGTTACGTTCGCGAAGGAGTTTCACCAGTAAAGCTCGTTCATGTAAACTCAGTGTCTTACTGTGGAGAAATAAGAATATAGAAATATATGGTTATGGGGGTGATATACTTGAGTACCCTACCATGAAGCTTGAGCAGTTTGTGGTGAAATGTTCTAAAAAATTAGCTGGTGCGCAATAACATTGCATGAAAGATACCCTCTAATGATGGATGGCGGAACTATTTTTTTTTCTCTCGCAGTTTTTTCCCATCCCCTCATTAAATCGCTCCATAGCTTTCTGATTAATATTTACTGCTGTAGACAGCTCTGAGTTATGAGCACCGTATATTACAGAAAATAAAATTATATTGAACCTGATAATAGAGATGTGATCCCTCAACCAATATGTCACATCGTTTTGGTGTGGTAAAAATGCCGCATGACATTTAATATTCAAATCGCATTCCCAGTAATTCCGCGATCGTAATTTATTTTTGAATCCCCTTCAGTACAGTCAAATTCGGTTATAGTGACACCTCTGCTATACAGTCAACAACTGTTTTTGGCTGCTGATTTCTACAGAAAATAATGTTATATTGAACCTTGCTTATAATATTGGCATTGGGTACATTTTTCGTCGCTTTGATTTCCAAAGAAATTCCGATAAAAATTCGTCTTTTTTCAACAGAGTTACTACGAAGATAATTTACATAATTTATAGGTTGTGTTACAATGAATATGACTATAAATATATTCACCTCACATACCTGCCACGTTTTGTTTTCTTTTTTTTCCGTAAAATGCATTTTAAATCACTGCACACTTGCTTTAACACTATACTTCTCAACAAGGATAGTTAATCAGAAATATTTGGTGATATCACCAACAATTTGCAACATTTTTGGGGAGAATTGGGGATATCTCGTTATATTTATGATCCCTATTTCCTTATTTTTAACCATCATATATGGTCACCCTGATCAGGATGAAATTCCAACTTCATGTGCAATATTAGATTGCATCTGATTATAATTTCCGTCATAAAATTTCTTGAAAACGTCAACCTCAGTTGTAACGACAAAATTTCGCATAGTCTTCGATGTCGTTATAACCCAGTTTCACTGTAGTTGTTGATTTACTTCCATTAACGGATAACCTTCTACAAGGGCCGGTTTGTTTTTCTCAAAAACGAGCTTGGAGACATAATTTTAACTGTATTTCTTTCCTGCATCAATTTTTGCTATTCCTGTCAGAGAGAGAGAGAGAGAGAAACGTACCATACCGTATTCTCTCTAGTGTTTTCCTTGATGTTTCTATTGACTTTGGTTCAGACACGAATAAACTCAATACACGTGTTCGTCGTTCAAACTGGGACTTCAATAAACTGTTGTCGCTCGGAGCTCGTTTCAATGAACGATGATTCAAAATGGGGTTCCGACAACCCTTTTCTTTCCCCCGATAGTACAATGAAACATGTCCGTTGCAGTTGACTTATGCCATTTTTTCCTCACACCTCACGTTATTTTTCCATTGTAGATTTTTTTTTCTCTCTCCTCTCATTCTAAAAAGAAACTTTTAACCCCTATGTAAAGAATACAAAAGTCAAAAGGTTGGTTGTGATGCCATTAAGTTGTTTTGTAACTTCAACTGTCTCAGCAGGTTTTTTTTTTTTTTTTTTCGTATCTCATACTAAAAAGACATCCTGATGCAAAAGCATGTCTTTCGAATGGTGTTGTTTTGCCCTCGCAATGTCTAAAAAAGATGCCGTGAGGGAGGAAAAAGATGTGAATATAAGTAAAGAATAAGAACCTGACCATCATTAAGTAACCTAAATAATGGGTAAATTGTTCCGGAATGACTTGCCCATCATTTCCGTTTGGCTGTGTGGCTCAGCAGGGAGCTACGAAAACTGCACACTTCTCTCTCAGGACCTATAGTGATTTGCAACAAAAGGAGGCTTTTTTTCCTCTTCTTCTATTTTCTCCCTGCCACCATGCATTTTTCTTTTCTGTTTTCCTTATTTTATTTTAATGTCCGAGTGGCTTTTTTCTCTTCTTTGCTCTTTCAGGTTAGCTGAGATGCCCCGCTGTTTTGAGAATGCGTTAGCCCCCAGTCCATGAGGTTAAGCGCTTAATTTCTCTTATATTTTTTTTTTCCTCTCCTCTTTTTCCTATACTTTACCTACAGGATGACTTGAAAGAGGTTAACAGCGATTGACTCTTCGACCAAGAAAAGAAAAAAATGTTACATCTCTGGTTGCGCTGGATGAGGAGGTGGGATCTAGTGGTACATGCGGGAGGACTGACTATTGCAAGTTTTTAGCCAATCTATAGACAGCTTTGAAGTGTTTTGTTCGTTTGAAGTGTCTCTCGTGGAAGAGTTAGGTTTGAGTGCTCTTGCAATGAGAATGAGGTGAATTATTTCAATACAGTATGTGATGAGCTACCTCGTAGATTCACTTTAAGCACACATACACCTGGTAAACCTTTACATGCAAATCGTGTTGGAAGTCGTTTTGTTGACGATGATTCTTTTTTTCTTTCTTTCTTTTTCGCATGTCAATAACGAACCTTGTTCTGAAGCACTATCCGACTGCGTTCGGGAGCACTTTTCTGTACAACGGTACTGGAGTGAACTTCAATAACATTTTCTGATAGAAAGTGTCCCAAAAAAACAATATAATGGGGTGAAAACAATGGTGAAAACAATATAAATTTTGGACTACCTATGCCATTTTACGTCAACTTTTAGGCAAAATTCGTGCGATATTCCAAACACGATTGCGAAAAATTCTATGAATGGAATGTTTTTGCTATTTTCACAGTGCATTCAGCTAGTAATGATGCCGGTTATGAACTGAAATATAAAGGATTGTATGATATGAGCATAAGTTACACTCAAATCTGTTAATTTACGTGTGAATTTTTTGAAATTTAATTGTACGTATCGTCTATAAAACATTGTAATTAGACAAATATATGTGATAGGCCTTAGATTTTTTGGTTCTTAACCTTATGTAGAAATATTATATTAAACTTTCGTAATGATACAATAAATATATGTTAAAAAATCACTCTTCAAACTCAAGTAAAATGTCGAAAATAGCATTTTTTGCTAAACGCGTTTAAAGTTTTTAATCTCGGATTAATTGCATGTAAAAACGCAACACCAAAGTGGACATAACTTCGATTCTTGGCGTCATAGAAACAAAAGAAGGCCTGTTTTGGAATTAAAAGGAATAGGGCTTTCATAAAAAATAAAAATTAATAAATATCTTCAGAAATGACGTTTCCAACGTCTTAAATACAAAATACAATGAGCCACCTTGCAGATTCAGCCCTAAACACACATACACCTGGTAAACTTTTACATGCAAATCGTGTTGGAAGTCGTTTGGTTGAAGATGGTTTTTTCAATTTTTTTCGTCAATCACGAACATTGTTTCGAAGCATCTACCAGAAATTTAATGACTCTTAAGTTGATAGAGAAATATTCCGCGATTCCTCACGAAATGACGCAGGTGTTCCGTGAAGTTCAATCAAACATTCCATAGTTCCTGTGTCGCTAGATACCTATTATTTCAGGTTCAGCGATGAAACCAGAAAAGGGAAAAGGGTTAAAAACGGCCGGCTGAGGTCAGCCAACGAAATTCGATCAGACAACGACGACGTTTATACATGTGAAAACGAACGGACACATTCATAACGAACTTTGAGGAACCGCAGAACACTACACTGGTAATAACACTGAAACATGCATAACTCTCATCGTGTGTTTTCTCACCATTCATCCAAGTGTTTATTACTCCGCATTTTATGGAGGTGGTGATGGCGAATAGACAAGAAAAAGAGAGAAGTTTATGTAGTGTGAGGAAAAATTCTTTTACCCCCCCCCCCCCTTTTTCCCTTCCTCTTGTATAGTAGTTATCTAGAGCAAAACCGTGATATGAAACCATCTAAACGTAGCCATGTAATTATTTTCTGGTATCACATCGAACGCTTGTTGAAGACGCTATATCATCTTGTTTCTCTCCCTCTAACTTCTTAGTCTGGTCTTCGTGGTGATCATCTCATAACTTTGCTTGAAGAGAAAAAAAAAGATGATCTTCACTTTGCATGACCCAGAAGCATGATGATTGTGCTCAGGTCCTCTAGTTGTTGTATCCCTTCCTGTTTCGACTTGAGAAGAAAGCGTTCCTTTCTTCTTTGAAACATCTTAAAACATTTTATGAGTCTCCCCCCCTTTATTATGAATTGCCTTTCGTGAATCAAGTTCTTTTCTTTTATTCTATGGAATGGATCTCAAGCATTTCCTCGAACTCTGTTAAAACTTTGATTGCGTTTAATTTCATAAACGTGATGATTCCTCGAGTCTTTCTTCTATTCCTTGATTTATTTATAATTTTCTTTTAACAGTCATATCAGCAGAGTTCATATAGCACCGGAATACTACTGATAGTTATACTTGCTAATTATCGTTAAAAAAGTTTTCTTAAAAACGCCATGGCTTCTGACACGCAACGCTTCTAACATGATTTTTGTTCATCTGAAATTAACCTGAAACTTGAATAAATCTCGATTTAGTACGTTTGACTCACTTTCTAGTTTTTTAAAGAATTTTTTAAGGTCATTGATTGAATATCATACATCATAGCTTGGTGAATCCCAGGTGCCATAGCATCTAGGAAAAGCGATATTGACGCGTAAAATTTTCTGTTTATAATTAATAAATTGGACATAAAATTTTAGGATTTCAGGTCATAGTGCATCGTTTAACCCATTCAGACCCCGAGCATTCATTATTTGGAATTTTCAAAAATTTTAATGAAATACATTTAATGTTTTTCATTTTTGATTCTTAAAAAATGCTTTAAAAACATAAATGTCAGCAAATATATATTTTTTTTCAATTTTTTTCTTCAAATTTTCATTTTTTAGGTGAAAAAATAGTTCACACATCGTTCAAATTTTTTTTTAACCAAGACGATGCAGGGTATATATATTCATCTTCACATACATTTCTCCCATAATTTTATTACTATGTTTCATGTAATAAATCACACTTTCCCCTGGAAGCTATCTTAAAAACCTCCTGACCTCCTGAAAGCTCAACTTTAACGGCTGCCGTCTCATGAAAGCTCCGAAAGTTCATATTCACAATATTTTCAACTCAAAACTTGCACAACCCTTTAAGTCAAGGCTTAACTTCCTGAGGTCGAAGGAAAATAAATTCTACAGTGTTCTTTAAATAACCCACACATTTGTGGCAGGATCGGAAAGGGATAACACAGGGGAAACCGTTACAAAGTTCCACTAAAGTTAAAAAGTCTTACTTAGAACAGTTTTTCTTGAGTGATAAACCATGCCTGGTTCCTAAGAGATTTGGCTGGTGCCAAATTTTTTGTCCGATTAATTTTTTCCGTTATACATTACCTTGGAGTGAATTTTTTTGTGAAAATTCATAAGAGTTGAAGTTAGAATGCCAGAAAAGAAGAAAGGTTATTGAATGGACCTAGGCCTCGAATTAGCTGCAAGAGCTAAAAATTGACTTTTAAAGCTTCATTACGGTAATTATATTTTAAATAACAGTATCCGTATTAAAGGGAGGTTTATAAAACTGTTCAAGTGGACGGTTTTTTCGATTCCCGCCCAGTTTCCATTTATTAAACGCATGTTTGTCTTAACACGTGGGCCTACTCGAGCACGGGGACCTCTAGTGCAAGAAGAGCCTTGTGAAAAAAAGATCTGGTAAAAATTTTTTGGAGACATTTATTAGTACAGACATTTATAGCCAAGTAGGCGGAAAAATCACTTTGACCGAGGCCCATGATAGTCCTGAGGACACCCTGAATGAATTATCGGATAAGTAGAAACACTGACCATTGGTTCTCAATTAAAAATCAATCTTCAAACATGATATACATAGCACTTAAGTGGAAACTGAATTTTTTTTTATTCAGTTTTTGTCCGCCCGTTTAGTGTCTAGAAAATCTGTTTGCAGTATAAATTTACGTGTAGAAAGCTAGCTCTATTTGCATAATTCTATAACTGAGTGGATAGTAAACAAATTCAGTGAACTTACTGCATTTTTCATGACTGGATAAGTGGAATATCGTGCTTTCGTTCCGAACAGTGTCCACTTGAGACTGGACTGTAGTATGTATACTGATGGAGAGATCTCAACTACGAAAATAAATTCGTGTGTGTGAGTGTGAATACAAAACTATTTATTCAAATCATATAAATAATTGAGCAACCCTCTCAAGAAAATTACTTAACTTAAAAATATGGGATTATATATCAATAATTTTTCATCGCAAAGGAGCTTATAATGTATGTAGTTTTAATTTTTTTTTTCTATCGTGATAGATGCTTTTGAAAGTCATATTCTCTAATTAGTTCACATGAAATTCTTTCGAAAAAAAACTAATTTAAGACACAATATAAAAATATACTTCAAGTTTGTTTCATTTCAAATATCAATCCATAAGTTGAATTCTCCCTGAAGGACTTAAATATATATATATATATATATATGTTTTCTTTTAATACTAAAAGAGTAGAAAATACTCCACCCCCCCCCCCAAAAAAAATAGAAAAACAAAAACAGACTCATCTCCTAAGGGAACCAAACTTTTTTCGCAACTATCTACGAGACAAAGAGCTTTCTGTTCATAAATATATATATTATTTATTTGTTTTATAATATATATGTGTATGAAAAGAGTTTGTGTATCTCCTCCCTCGAGTGAAAATTGGTGTATGTAAGGAAGAAAAATAGAAATAATAAATTTTTTATCAAAGAGTCTTCTTTTTGAAAAAAAAAAAATTTTTTTTTTCATTTTTATACATGAAAAAAAGCATTTTCTTTTGTTTTTTTCATCGCCTCTGTCCATCGTATATTGTATGTATCCAATGCTATTACGTAGTTTCATGGGTTTTTTTTCCTTACGTGAAGTTGTGTTGATTTTTATGAAGAGGAAAAAACAGCTATAAAAATTTATGGGCTGTTTTCACCGTTTTTCTTTTTTAAAAAAAATAAAATTTATATATATATATATATATATATACATACATATATACATCTATTTCTTTACTCGTCCATTTATATTCTCATTTAAAAACTTGAAGGAAAAAAAATGTTTTTCTTTTATTCAGAGATCATCATGTGTATGGATGTATCAGAATGGATTTTTTAATGTATTTCCACTTCATTGTCTTTGTATGAGTAGTATTAGTTTATAAATATGACATTCTATTATTGCTGTTTCTTCGCGATATTACCTTGGCAGACACGAGCTAAGACTATAATTCGCGCAATTTACGGAACGTTTCGTATTCCATTCGTCTTTTCTTGAAGTCATTACTAAGAGTTTTCCAAGCAAGGAATAATTTGTCTTCGTCGCATGTTTCTCCAGTTCGGAAATTTCCGTATGATTTATTTCCATTCCGGATTTCTACTTGAATAGATTTTTTTTTTACTAGTAATATTTTTTCCATGTTTAACTTGTGTACGAGAGAGAGTAACGGATATTAAGATAAGTTTAATGTAAGTCGATATTAATGTCACGGCTTTGGAAGAATGATTTATGTTTCCATACCTGGTGTATATATACTTACTTATATATCTCTAGATTATGGGTTAAGCGTTTCCATTAAGTTTTGGATTTCTAAGTTTATGAACAATAATTTCTACCTGTGTAAAATAAGATATATATGTAACTTTGCATTTTTGATTAAATAGTTTAAATATTAAATACTGGAACTAGCATGTTTTCATCCTTGATTTTTGATTGTACAGTCGACGCTCGTTATAACGGCCCTGAGTTTCTTACGACCGTTTCATTAAAATGACTGGTACGTGATAAGAGTTCCAAGTTTTCTCATATTTATGTCATGTTATTTTGCATCCAATAGAACGACCCACAAAGACCATTCAATCCACTACAACGTTCGAAATCAGCTCTACCCCGTCTGTATCTTGCAAAGAAATGTGCAGGGTGGCCCGCAAATTCGTGAATAGTTTAAAAACTCATAAAAATTGAAAGAATTGGTTATTTTTTGAAGGTGGTTTGCGAAATAGTTATTCTGACGAAGGGGGATTTTTTTTATATATATCAGCAAAACAATTAGCTTCTTTTTTGTCGATAGAGGGTGCTGCGCGAAAGCAAATCACTGGAAATATGCAAATCCAAGTCCTGTGAAATGCAGGGTGTACGATTAACAGCTCAGTTCTGAATTTTCCAGTTTCTGGCGCTTACATTGCTTATTAAGAGGTTGACATTGGTGGATAAAGCACATATTAGAGAGGATCCTTTACCTCGGCGACGAATTGCCGGCTGAAGCTTTACGAACGTTTCGGGCGCACAAGAAATCTAAGAAAAATTCAGGTCCTATGACTCCTTCCGGACTGACGTGCATCGCCCTTTATCGACAAAAATTTGAACCAAATTTTTTTGTAACAAAAAAAAACCGTTCGTAAAAACAGTTTTTTCGTTAACCGCGTTCAAATACACCGATTCCTTCCAACTTTTATGTATTCTTGAACTATTTACGAATTTATGGGACACCCTGTACAGAACCCGTGTTTTTCATTTACCCAAATGACCTTGATCTCTGATATTTGATAATTCGGCTCATCAGTGCGCGCATGCAATTGATTATTAAAATATTATTATTTTCTTGCTTATGAGTTTTCACCGCAACTGCTTGCGTTATTCCAAAACAAATAATATAATCTTCTATTCTATCAAGGAGCTACTTTTTAATCTCAAACTTTCTATATAACGACCTCCTAATACAACGTCCATCTTCCGTGCAACGAGAAGGGTCATCAAAACCCACGTCGACCGTGTATTATCCCGCTTTATTCAAAGTCCTTTTTTTAAATAACTCAAATAGTTTCTTCTCTGAATCTAGCTCCACCTGAACTATATATACTGTCATTCACGAGGAAGCAGTAGCTACCATCGATCGATCGTGATCAATCTTAAAATCGATCGGTTGAAGTGATGCTTGATGTGTGTATGGAGGAATACCCATTATATGATAGGCATTCAAAGAATAAAAATCCTCATTAATTGCCTGCTTTTAAATGTTTTTTTTTTCCCGGGTACAAAATAGCTGCAACAATAAAAATAAAAGAAGCGCTTGTCGGGACCACTTTACCGCTAAGCTTTTCCGATGTTATTACCAATCACTTCCATTAAAAAAACCGAGAGACAATCATGAATGCCCTAAAGCAAGTGATTGTAAATTTCCGGAATATATATCTGGTATTTACATCTCCTAGTCGTGTTAAAGTTCTTTTTTTGTAGTTAAAATAATTAATTGAATAAAAAAAACCCGATATTAATAATTTCAAAGATAATCTATAAATTTTTATTATAAGGCTAAATAAACTATTTTAGAGGTCATACAGGAACTATTTACACGGTTACATTCATCAAAAACAATTTTTCTTTCATCACATAAATCAACTTCAGGAACACACTATTTACATCTCTAATAGAAATCGGACTAATTTAGTTAGTTTTTTTTTCCCCCAATCTGGAAGAGAGAAATTTTTCTTTCCAATTATCATTATTAATAAAATTATTTTATTATTATTTTTATGATTTGTTCGATGAAGAGAACTATATCTGCTGAAATATAAATTTTTTTTCTTCTCTCTCAATGTAATTTTCAATCGCCCTAAGGACATAAATATTTATCTTTGTCCTCCAGAGGACGGAAAAATAAAAGATTATTGATTTTTTTTTCAAAGAGAAAAGAAACTAATTTGAAATCTATAAAAAAAACCCCATTCTTTCATTATTTTGTTACGTTATTTCTGATGTAGAAAAAATAGTAGAAATTTAATTATTTTTGAAGATGTTAAAAAAAAAAAAAATTGGGAGTCTTGAGTGTATATGCATTGCGATGTTTATCAACTGGAATAAAAAAAAAATGATTAAAAAAAAATTATAAAAATGAAATAAATTCCATCCAGTAATTGGCCGAACTATTTTGATCATATTCAGCTGAAAAAAAAAAACCCCGTAAATTAAAAAACAAAAATGACGGCAGCTGAAACTGAATTCATTTTCTACGGCTAGTAATAATTATGGATTTATCGGAAACGCGGAAAAAAAATTTCTTTTAAAAATTTGATAAATTGATTTTTTTTCCCCTTTCTTCTTATCATTGATTATATTGTTTTTATCATTTATTTATTTTGTATAATTGTTGTTTTGTATAATTTTTACGTTGCTTATTGTTTTTTTTTTATATATTGTAGGTAAACACAACATGGAGCACATTTGGACGTTAATAACATGCTTGGCTTGCTTATTGCAAGTGTCTTGCGCGACGGGTGCCCGTCGGGGTGGTGGTGAGTCTTTTTGGCTTTTTTTACATTCAAGTTTTCTATTCATTTTTCTTTTTTTTTTAATTATTATTAATGGGGTATCATGATCAAAAATCGGGAAATTTTTTTTTTTAATTGATTGAAGATCAGTTCGTCATTAATTTTTGTTTTCCATGATTTACGAATGCGTTTTACTGCGAGAAAAACGAGATAGATGTGGAAGTCTTTGAGACGTTGTAGTTAATTTACAGTTCTATTGTAAGATTACTAAAAAAAAATAATTTACAATTTGTAAATATTCCGATTAGGATGAATGTATACACCGTGCCATAAAGTCGTTATCCGGGCGTTTTTCCGTCTCGAACGTTGGTTATAGACCATTTTAGATGCGTCATTTATTTCACTTAGGGCTGTATATGTATCAAGATACAAAATTTAATTTTTATAACCCCTACCGTTCTCAAAATTTAAATTAGGAAGTTGTTTTTCTGTCTCTCCTGGGCCCAACTAAAGTAATCCCGTGTTTCGAATTGCAATATTCGCTGAGTTTGAAAACGCTGAACATGAGAGAAAAAGCAACAAATACATACTCGGTAAATGGGGAATCAGGATTTCAAGTACGAAAAATTGGTAATTGTCGCCAAATATGATGCCAAAAGCAAGCAAAGTGGCTAATTATAGCTAAAAAAATCGGGAGAGCGAAAAATGCGTCCCGGAAAAACGGGCTTTATATATGGCCACCCGCTGAAATTTCTGAAAAGTCCAAAAGTCCCCGGTTTTTCCCTTTTATTTGTTTGATTTGTTTTCTTTGAAAGTGTCATCACGGGATAAATTACAGATTTTTCAAGTCTGTGAATTGGCACCTATGGCTCTTAAAGGAACATGTAATACTTTTTTTTAGTTCAGTAAAGACAGGAAAACATTTTTCTAATTTTTAGTAAGAGTACTGAAGGACAGTATAGAAAATTAAATTTTGTACCTCTGTCTATATACGGCACCCTAGCAAAGTAAATGATATATCTAAAATGGTCAAGTTATTCAGATACTTTTCCTAATTGAAACTATGTCTCTATAACCACCGGTACAAAAGACAAAGGATCGCTGTGTAATACTATCTACCGGAGTTTAATAAGTAAATAAAGAGGTAATTTGGAACAGAATATTTCGAGAGCGAACTTTGATGATGAATAATTTACTGAAAAATACGTGGTTTTTGCGTGAGAGAGCTTATTTAAGGTCCATTAAAGTTGATTTTATGCACTAGATCTGAACTATTTTCTCCTCAAATTAGCGTATTCGTAACTATTTCAACTTGTATGCAATGCGTCGAATTCGAGAGTTTCCCCCCATAGTTTCATAATATAACAGCAATGCGTGTGTTTTGAAAGAGCAAATTATCTAATTCAGCTGCTGCTGCGCTGAAAACTTCAGCTCGTTACCGTCGCTATTCCTCTTAATGGATTTTTCGGCGGAACTTCTCGCACAAAAGGCAAATCAAAAGCATTATTATTTGTTGTAAAACCGCGGAATCTCGGGGCCACGCATTTCACCGTCTCTGCTCGCGTTTTAGAAAGTTCAGCAGGAATCGTCAACGGAAATTTAGAGAGAGAGAGAGAGGAAAACTGCTTCGCGAACAAAAGTTTTCGTCGTGAGAAACCATTTTTGCTCGTTGGGGTTCCCTGGGTGGTGCCCGTGGAAAATAGGTAGGAAGTTGGGGGGGGGGGGTTTACAGAGCCGGGAAACGGAATAATAATTAGTTTTTAATCGTCGGGGAGGGACTCAACTCTCTCATTCCCTTTCCTCTCTTATTTCTTCCAGCTTTCAATCCTTTTGTGAATGAAGCTTTTCCATGAGCGAAACTGTTGCGTCGTGCCTTGGAAAGCAATGATTAATAACACGTCAGACGTTGTCATTAGGAATGTGAGCCCCACTGAGCGGCTCTGAAAACTCTCTCAGCTGGTGGGATGTGTGGACGAAAGGGTTGTTGGGAGGGTAGTGTTTAAGAAAACGTCTTGGGCGCCATCTGCTGGTAGTGAGCTGGAGAAATCTGAGTTATGTATTTGTTCTAGAGACAGTTTTCTCTTAAGTATTCAGAGATGATACGTACGTTTGTATCAATGAACGGTTTTGGCGATTCTCATGCGATTGTTCGTGAATCTCTTTCCGTGTGGGGGAGGAAAATCGGAATCTCTCATCCGAAATCCTTCATCATTCGAATTGTACCTGGAAGTGGCACGCTATATATTCATTATTTTCTCTTCCCTATGACTGACATGAATCTGTGGAAAGCTTATGAACAAATCGAATTCGATTAGATATCCGTGTAGACACAGGCTCAAGGTTTCATAAAATAGTACTATATATTTTACAATTCCTTGGTGCAAATTAAATACGGCTGAATGCTTTCTGTTTGTTTTTTTTCCGTCGAGAGGTTGGAAGAGGCAAATTTTATTTAAGAAAAAAAATTTATGGAAAGTAATCATCAATGACTTCTAAATAACGAAGCTATATATTCAAATTTCAAAATCGGCATTTTTTCAATAAAAACATGGTCAAAAAATTCTTGCATTCACCTAAATTCCATTGCTAATAATCTCATTGGTGCAAAAAAACATTTAACACCATGTAAGGAAGTTTATAATTCGAATTTGTGTAAATTTATAACTATTATTTATACTGTTTGATGTATAGTTACATTCTATTTAACACATTTACTATCTACCCTTTCCCTTCTGCTAGAAGTTTGATTATAAAAATTGCCTACGGTCAACTGTACAGGCACCGGACTCTTGTCGACTAACAATATATTGTACATTGTAATTCATTACATATCTTGAATTGGAATAAATTTGATTTGACTTGAGAACTTTGCCAAATGTGAATTTCGCCAAGTACTCTTCTATCTTCTACAGTTTACGTATTGGTTCTTTGCGCCCAATCACGAGACGCTGAACCGCTCGTATCACACATCTAGTACAGTCGAATTCCGTTACAACGAACTCCAAGAGACCTAAGAAATAACTTCGTAACAATGAAATTTCGTTATAAAAGCATTTCAGACTTTTACATTCCTATGTGAACTTATCTCTGGGGGTTAGAAAAGTTTTTTTGTTAAAACGAGATTTTCGTTATGATGGTATTCATTAAAAAGGGAATCAACTGTACATTTAGGAATTTAAATGTTTTTTCGCGATCCATACATCGTCTTTTTTTTTAAATAACATTTTTGTTTACTATATAACAAAAAAAACACGATCCAGTGTTTGGGAAAAATCTCACTTCTTGAATGAGTGTGGGGCGGGGGGGGGGTGGGCTGGATCAAACAGGTGACTATGGACGAAAAAAAAACTAATGACATTGGTTTGAACTTTAATGGGTGGTCAGTTTCTCGACCCAGAGTTTTCCCAAGAAATACTATAAATTCTTCTGTGATTCGTAAGCAATCGGTTTCAGTGATCAGTAACAAAATATTCCCCGATACATTGAAAGAACGTCTCTCTACACCACTCGATTTATCTAATTCAACCTATTATTTATCGAGTGATCGATCAACGGAAATATTCTTTACACACACACACACATTACATATTTTTTCCTCCCTCACTTGTCAGTGTCAGACATAAAAGAGGGGGTGTTTTGTAGCTCAACAACCGTAAAATGTCATGGACACTGGTTTTTTCTTCCGTCGTACACGCGATTTAACATATTAATGCACGCATGATTCATCTCTTCCAATCTAACTTGTCATTTGGAAATAATGCATTACTTCATTGTACGCAATGCTTACGCCTGATACGTTCCATGACTCGTCCTATCAGAATTTTCAAAGACAGTATGTATATTTCCTGTAACTTTGGAATGTTTCAAATTTGGAAAATGAATTTCATGACAATTTTTTTTTAATTTCTCATGTGTTACTGTCAAACTCGGTTGAAATAAAGGAATCCTTAGACCGGGATTACACTATAACAGTTTGATAGAAGATCTTTTGAAAAACTTGAACAGAAACAAAACAGCCAATAAGTGTATTGGTTGCATTCGCTCGAATATAGCCGAGCCGCATGCGGAATTGCTGTAATGCAAGCTCTCCGAGACCGTCCATCCCTTTCGGAAAGAGTGCAAACCCTCAGGGTCGCAATTAGATACTTTTTCAGCCGGGCAAGAACGCATTTTGCACCCACATGTAATGTAGAAGAAGCAGTAAAGGGTACATTCGACGCCCCCCTTCCATCTTACGCCCGGGGCACAAGACCTGCCTGCCCTTCCGCTAGTTGCGGCCCTGCACACCATCATAAGATGGTCTCTCTCTGGGCGGTAAGTGGCTCTGTAAATGTACGCAGATCATTCGAGTGACGATGATTCCGAGGACCACATTTGGCCCGCGGACCATTAATCGAGCATATTATACCCCACAGCGAGAAAAACACAGCATTGTCAGGATATTTAACCGTCCGTGTTTCCACATAGAAGGAGAATAGCGTATAATGAAGTAAAAAAAAATGTTTTTGTAAGATGAAACAATACCACACATGATGTGTTTTTTGCATTTCTTTCCTCTACATATTTCTTTACTTAGCGCTTTATTTCCTACGTATGCATGCATGCATGTTCATAATGTACGCATTTTCAGTCTGCCGTCTACAGGTGCAACATATTTTTCTTTCTTTATAAAAACAATCTGCCCTTTGTGAGGCGAGGAAACAACAGCCAGAGAGAGAGAGAGAGAGAGAGAGAGTATTCCCATGAATAAGTGCTGCCATTATTATAATAACTTAGCTAATGCACGGGATACGCTAGAGGGATCATCCGACGAAAATAGAAATTTGGCGATGTCACATCCATGAGCGTTATCTGTGATACAAATCGTCTTGGTCTTTTTCCTTTTTGCTATCCGCCTTGTCATTTTGCTGAGACCTGCTGCATTCGTTATTACGCATCGTCTTCTTTCTCATAGATAAATATGGTTATAACTCATGTACATATATGTATAATTTTGAGCTTTGTTCCGGATGGTGTGTGATCAGTTCTTCCTCTTTCATTTTCCTCTTTTTTTCCTGTAATCATCACACAATTTTTACACTTTTCCCGTGAAACTACCAAACATTCCCCCTAACATTATTATACCTTTGAAAAAAAAAACAGAAGTGTCTGTACGACATCCTTTGATATGCTCAACTGTAGTCATCCTTGAAAAGATATGTCTAAAATTATCCATTTAATTTCTGAAGTGTTTTTTTCGAAAATGATTATAAGGCTATTTAAAAAACTTTAGCATTTTTTCCAGTAGTTTGGACATAGGAAAAGTATTCATTTAAGTAACAAAAATACCCCGCACTACCCAGCTTTTTTTGAGCATTCTATAAGTGACAAATCATTGTAAAGGAGCAAGCATATCAGAAATGCATTGTTATAGGAAACCGAGGCAATTAAGTAAACATTCTGAAAATCATTGTTTGGGCCTAAAAATCATTGTTGCCCGATGTTTCTTTTTATCCCCGATATAAGGATAACAAATTTTACAATCGTATCCCGATGTAATGATAACAGATTTTTCGATCATACCCCGATATAATGATAACAAATTTTACGATTTTGCCCCTATATAATGACACAATACATGTATGAATTATCATGTATATAGCAGGGGTTCTCAAACTTTTTCCAACCGCACCGCCCTCTTTCCCCTATTCAACGCTTATCCGTGAGCTCCGCCGGCTCCCCAGAGATGTTTAAAGAATCTCTTTGAAAAAACTTAACGGTGCTGCGACGCGCAGTTTGAGAACCCCTGATGTATACGTCATATAGTACAATTTATCATGTTTACCAACTACGCCATGCTGGGGGATTATGTATAATCACCGGTAAAACTGAAAACCGGAAATTTATCAAACTTACCAAAATGCTCGATAAGTGCATAATAACCGGTAATTATGTACAATACCCACATTTATCACATTTACCGTGACATAGATGCAAAATTTGGGGACGATTGGTCTAAAATTGTAAATTTGTGTAGAGAACACAGACATACAGAAACAGGTAATTCACCAAACTATTTTTTTTCAACAATACTTTCAATCCGATTGTTGGGTTAACAATACTCTCAGCTGAATTCAAACTCTATGAACTGACTATTATTTATGTATAAAATTAATTATCCTATACAAATCTGAACAATAACACTAATCTTGAACAATATGATACTTCAAAACTTTGTTAGTCTCGCAGATGTCCAAAACAGTGATTTCTTAACCTCAACGATGACTTTTCAGAATTGTCTTTTTGGTTATTTTATTTATTTATTTATTTATTTACAATAACCCCAGAAGGCATGAAATACACTTTTTTTTCTGCATATTTTTTTTGGGAATATATGCAATGCATATTTTTCTGCAATGGAAAGACGAGTAGAAATTCTACAATTCTTTGGTTAATACTTTTTGATAGTCCTTAAAAAAAAGATCTGGGAACTTCTGAATGCATATTTATTACACAATAAATTTACAAATAATGTGCAATATTTGCCCTGTTTGCCATTCTTTTACTTTTGAAGAAAAAAAAATTTTTCCCCCATAGTCTAAAATGTTTAGTCTACCGCAGTTTTATTCTCCACAGAGGGCTCTGAATAATAATACTTCAATCAAAACCACCCGGTATGCAATAACAAACCGCAAATATTCCTTAATATTTCATGATCTTTCTTTAGAGATAGAATAAAGTAAAGAATTTCCCATATTTACATAAAGCTCGTTCTAATGGTTCTAAAGAAAAAGTTAAAATAGAATTCAACTGCTCATTAAATAGTATGACGTCTTACACAAAAACCGTAAAAAAAAAAAAATTCAATGGAAATAATAAAGAAAATTTAAGTTCAAAAAGAATAAATTCCTCTTTCTTATCTATAACAAAAATAATAATAATAATAAAAGATATTTTTTTTTTTCCTGCATACAAATAATAGAATCAGTTTTCAAATAGATTAGAAACTGTCTCAGCATATCAGAGAAATCGTCCTTTTTTTTCAAGATTTCGGAATTCCTTGAAGGAACAAAAAAAAACCATTTTTTCTCCTGTTCTGACCTTATACTTTTTTCTTATAGAAAATTCCTTGAGGAATATATGTACGTATAATATAAAAGAAAAAGGTATTCCTTAGTGTCAGAACAATCTTAAGAATGGTGTAAAGATTCTAGAATAAAGAGAATTCGTTTTTCTTTTGCTGGCCTTTTTCTTTTTGTATATTTCTGTAAGTTTTTATTTTCTCATGTTCCTACCCTGTAGCAATTTCTTGAAATTGTCCCCTGATTTGCATTTTCTTTTATTCACGTGGTCATTACCATATAAATTAGCGTTTCTCTCGAGACCGTATGTCCGCTAAATGCGAGATAGAAGGGGGAAAAAATATACATAAAATAAAACATTTTCTGATACACGCCCCTGCTATCATCTTCTTGTTCTTTTATATTTTCTTATTCTAATCCGAGAAGTCGGATCGGAATAAAATAATAGGATTTTTTCCTTCTGATATCGACAGGATTACGAATATAAAGCAAGGGAAAATACGTTTTTTGCTTTCCTCGGGGAAAAAAATATACGTATAAAAAAAAATTGAAAGGATTGTATTTTCATTTTTTTCATTTTCACTATTAAGAGACACCCATCGATTTGTTTTATGTAGAAACAAAAATATAGATATTATCTGAAAGGTCTTCCAGGCCATCGGGGTTAGGGTTAAGCTAAGAAAAGGTTTTTGTTACTTTTTTGCGTGCGTGTTCGTTGATTTGATTAAGAAATTTCGTCTTTTTTTTTTTCCAGTTTATTCCGTGTTATTTTATTGGAAATTGTATTTTTCTAGCGGGAATTTCGTGTCAAGGTGAGGGTTTGTCTGAATATTCTTATGAGAATTAGGGTAGAGTGTGTGGGAGTTTGGATTTCTGTGGGAATTGGTATTGTGAAAGGGAGTAGGTTTTTTTAGAACGTTTCGTTTGTTTGCGTGGTTTGTGGATAATGGAACGTTACAATAACTAGAATGATTATTGAAATTGATAATTATGGTTTTCATCATGAAGTTCAAATTCTTGCAGTGTTAGCCAAAAAGCATTTGTGGGTATCAGTATTTACTGCTATAATGGTTTTGGAAATGTCTCTTAGTATTTAAATGAAATTATTCTTCTTTGAAATAATAACTCTTTTTTTTTCTTTTTCTTTTTTTTGTAACGTAAGTGTTTTGCTACTTTAAGGTAATATTTTTCTTTCGTGCAATTGCTTTTTATTTTATTCTGCTAACAAATATTTGTTAGAGTAGGATGTGTGAAATGCTCCAAACACCATTTCCGAACGGATGAAATTGTGACAGTCAGGGCAAAATGCAATTCAACTAGCTGATATTTCAATGCTATACGTTATCTTTCACAATGAATTTCTTAAAGAGTGTGTTTTTTTAAAACAAAAATGAAGGACTGTGGTCAATCGTCTTCCAATTTCCGTTAACAAAAGTGGTGTCATGCACATAGGGGGATACAGAATGAGTCCAAGCTACTCGATGGGTGGCGAAGAGCTCCAGAGGTTCACTTCCTACACTGACTTGGGGATCACCATTTGCAATACCAGAAATTTCGACTTACATTATTCGAATATAGTAATATAGTGTGTAAAGCGAGACGCGCTTCTTATGTCCAACGGAAGGCGTATGGAAAATGTGATACCGCTACACTCATGCACGCATTTACCGTTTTTATACGCCCAATCCTGGAGTATTGTTCGCAAATATGGTCTCCGTACAAAGTGAAGGATATAAAATTCATCGAAAAGGTCCAGAAGTCATTTACCAAACAGTTTTGCAGTCTGCGTCATCGCCCATACGAGGAAAGGCTGAGATGTCTCGGCGTCCACTCTTTAGAATGGCGTCGCCTTGAAGCCGACTTAAAGCTGTGCTTCAAACTTGTACACAACTTAGTATATACGGGTCAGTCAACTCCATTTTTTGAAATCAATCCCAGACCATCACTGAGAAGACATTCATTACAAATAAAAATTCCAACTGCCAGGAACAATGCTAAATTTTATAACTTCCGATGCCGAGTTGGAAGAGTATGGAACAAATTACCACCAGATCTCGTATGTTCATCTACATATCATAGATTCTGTCACTCTCTCAACGCTTCTGATCTTTCAACATTTTTAATGTGCTATGCATTTTAGTTCATGTCGGGTTTTATTGGTGCATATATGCTTGTTTTATTTATATAACTTTTTTTTTTCCATCAGTTCTATTGATTATTTCACTTTGGAATTACATGTGATGATTTTTTATTTACTTTTCTTTGTTTTTTTTAAATATATATATATATATACATGTATTTTATTCTGATTTATATATTGAATTTTATTGTGTAAACATGTTTATTTTATTGTTGTTTTGTGTTCGGGGAATTTTTATTTTTTTTTATTTATTTTTTTTTTTTTATTGGCGTCATCTTTTATGCATTTTTCTCTTTGTATATATTCGTGTGTATGAATGTGTACTGATGTTCCCTGCCGTCTCTTTCCAATTTTATTGATTGTTTGAATAGTGCACCTGTGGAGTTAGAGCCTACTGGCCTTGCACAGGTTTGTATATAATAAATAAATAAATAAAAAATAAATAAATTTAAGTATGTCATCAATACAAGTGCTTCAAGCTCCCGAAATTATGTGTTCAGAACGGTAATCGCCGCAAGTCCCCTAAATTATGTTTTTGAAACGTACGTAGTAAATAAAAAGAAGAATAACCACAATTTAGCAATCACATACAGAAAATATTAGGTGCTAATACCGATTTTCTAGTCACCGTGGCTACCTGGATCTCCAGATTAGTCAAGCCCTTTTCTAATCCGTATCTAAACATTAAAAAGTACCGAAATAAAACTAAATAAATGCTTATAAAAATAAAGCTAAATAAATTCTTATAAATAAATAAAACTTAACAAATTCTTATAAATAAATTCTAAAATAATTTCTATTTTATACCTCCACTTCCGATTTGATGAAAATATAGCTATTGTTTTTATCTTAATTACATTAAGAAAGAAATATCCATTCGATTCACGCACAGTAAATTCAAAAAATTCATTTGACTTTTTTTCAACACTATCCTTTAATGCTTAAAGGATTAGATTTTGTTTAAACTTTTGTTACCGACTTTTCTATGATTTCAATACCTTTGAATAGCTCTTAAAATCTTACAACGCTTCCTTCTTCTAATATTATGCTACTGTGGCAATAAAACAAAGTCAGTTTTTCTTTTACATAATACCAGGTTATTTTGGTTATCGCATGCACGTTGTCAATGCCACTTTCTAAAACATTTGGTTTTTTCTTCTTCTGCTGATGAAGATTCAGATAGCAACCGTTAGTAAGCGAGTGAAATTATCTGTGACTCCTCTACCCATCGTTCAAAAAAATGAGTCATACTTTCCAGGGAGTCTCGATCGCACACGATATGCAAACTGTGTAAGTGTCGTTAGTCACGAGACTATAAAATTGTATAAAAAAAAAGAAATAAATAAATCGGCATAATCTTCATGAAATTACGAATGAATTCTGCGTTTCGATTCTTCAATGTTCGACACGCTAACTGTCATTACAACTCGCCATGACATCTGAAGTGACATCCACTAATTTTTTTTTTTTTGATGCCTCAAAACTTTAAGTAATTTCGCTTTTTTGTTGTGATTTTCCAACCACTAAAGCACTTAATTTTTCGTTATTTTTTATTTTTTTTTTTTTCGGATACAGTCGTTATATTTGCTGGAAATTACAAACTCCGATAAATATTATTCCCACATGTTATTATGGAAACAATCAATGGAGTTTTTCCTTCATTGGAATCACTGTTTGTCGGTGGCAAAAAAAAACGGAACTGGAAGTAAATCTGCTTCAGCACTTCCGGACATTCGTGAAACTTTGCCGTCCCTTGCTCCATCCATTCGCCGCCCCTGACAAAAAAAACGCCCAGAATTTTAGCCGAATGACCACTGGGCACGTAATCGTCAGAACATCACACAACCTTAAACTATAAAAGAAAATAGTGAGTCTCTATGTGTGTGTGTTGGAGGTAGGAAGTGAAGTCAATATTGTTTCTACCCGTCATATACTATCAACGTTATAGTTTGAGAGGGAAAAAAACCTCTGTTGTGAGCTCTTATTTTTTATTTATTTTATTATTTTATTCTTTTCTAAATCTTTACGCCAGTTTATTATGCCCTAATGCGTATACATTCGCAAGAGGCAATGGACTAAGGCACGCAAACTAACGCAACGGTTTAAGGCTGTACATTAACGGATTATAAACTGGCTCATGACGGTGAGTTCTCACGAATGTGCTTCATTTTCATATTACGAAAGAGCAAAAGAAAAACATTGTGATGTTCTTCTAGTAAACAGTTCAGTTTGGTGCAAGTTTTTCCGGTTAGTCGTCGTTGTAAATTATCATTTAAATTATTGTAATTAAAATTAACGAAAACGCAGTTAATAAACTTATGGTAATTTTTATATACATATATATATTTACGATTTCCAGACATGAGGCTGAATTGTAGAAGAACAGTTATGCATATTTATGAAAGTTAATTAATGAATTTATTGGCAACAATGACTTTCTTGAACTGCAAGAATATTTCTCTTCTACAATTTTAACTGTTTTCTTTAAACAATCTTCGGAAATGGATTCTGATAACAATGGCTTCAAAAAATAAAAATCTTCCAGTTTTAGCTTTGCATAACTATAAAAATAAATTAATAAATTCAGGTAACAATTACTTTCTTGAACGTAAGAATATTTTTTGACAGCGAATTTTCCAACTATTGTCTTTAAACAATCACCTTCAAAAATTGTTTGTGATGACAATGGTTTCAAAAAGATTCAGTTTTGGTTTTCATAACTGAAGAAATTAATAAATTTAAGCAACAATGCTGACTTTTTTTGAACTGCGAGAATATTCTATTCTACAATAATTTTTTAAATATTCCCTTTAAACAATCATCTTCAAAAGTAGTTTTTTTTACAACAATCGCTTCAGAAAACTTTCAGCATTAGCTTTGCATAACTATAAAATAAATTGACAAATTTATTGACAAATTTTTTCAACTATTTTCTTTAAACAACCTTCAAAAATTGTTTTTGATAACAATGGTTTCAAAACTCTCAGCTTTGCCTTTGCATAACTTAACCTAACACACATACACACACAGTTACTTTTTAGATTATTTACTTTGATCATTAGAAAAACATTGGGTTTTTTAAATAGGTTATTGAAATATACGTGATTTTTTTTTTCAAGTAATCTTCCGTGATTGCATGAATATTAAATATCTATGTATAAATTCGTACAAAACATTCATAATATGGTAAGTTTCATATTATGGTATAAAATTTATTCCCTGATATGAAACCTACCATAATTTTCAACTTTAACTGTGACCTGAAGTCAGAGAAATATGCAAATATTTGTTAAAAGTCACAGAAAAATTGCAATACGAGAAACTGAAACTCGTAAAACATTTGGAAAGGAAAATTCTCAATTATATGTCTTCTTTCTTCAGGAGTTTTGGTCGGGGAAATGATCAAGCAGATTTTGCTAAGAAACCCAGGGTGAATTTATGATTAGTTCCTACGGACTAGAAAACCGGAAAAAAGATATACGATGTCAAATAAATGAAATAATTGATTACCGATCTGAATTAACTATTTCAAAAAAGGATTCAAAATGCTTCAAAAAATAAAAATAAAAAACTGCTTCTAAACGAGATTCTGATATCTTCTCTTATGGTCTATACACTGGTGTGTGTACCATGAATTTCTCTGACCAATGCGAAACATTCCACTGTATCCAATAGGTATCCACAACAAAAGAAAACTATATATTTTATATACGTATTTGAAGAAGAAAAAAAAAGGCACGAGCTCTACAAACACACACACCCACACATATATAGGCTTTTGTGGAGAAATCCCCATTCCCTGGTGAGGCTGGTCTCGCCATTTCTATTTTCCTACGGAACACGGTGTTGTTGATAGGAGACTTCGAGAAGTTTCCATCGTTTATTCCCAATGGTCCTTCACAGTACAGAAACGTGCTCGAAAGGATACGGCATTCGTCCCTTGGAAGCCGGGAACTTATATTCCAACTATTCCTATTTTTTCTACAAAATGTAAAAAAAAAAAAAAATTGAAGTTGGCAATCGACAAGAGAATTGTTCAAAAACAGCCGAACCTGAAAACGCAATAGAAAGTCTATCTCTCTCGCTCTCCAATTCACCTCTTGTGCACCAACTCTACCATTTTTATCCTTCCTCTACTACTTGAAAATCAATGCAAAAATTGTTATTTCTACAGAGAATTCCTCTCCTTTTCTCGCCGCTCTTATTATTTCTCCTGGAGAAGAAACAAGTAACTTTGGAGCGTTTTTGAAAATCTCTTTTTCTCCCAATTTTTTGCTCTTTTTTTTTTTTTTCTTTCAAAGATGTCGCTCAAAATTTTTTCCACTTATTATTTTTATTTTTTATTTTTTAATGGGATGCAGGGATTCTTTATTGAAAAGCTTTTCTAAGGCCTCATTAGCGGTTTGAAGAGCAAAAGCTTTGAAACGCTTGATGTTGTTCTTTTTTAGGAGCAATTTTTTCCCTCTATCTTTGCTGTTTTTGTCTCCCAATTAATAGAACAAATTGCGTCAAATTAGCAAAGACTTATAAAGAAAACTTCACAAAATCGCCTGAAAACAAGTTCTTAACCACTGTATAATTAATAAACTTGGATGTGTTATTTTTTTTACACTATTATTCTGTCTAATCGTTTGTACTTCGGCTTTAGCTTTAGTTCAAACGGTTCTAAGGTAAATGCTTCTACTAATGTTCGAATATCAATTGTTTTTTGTTTTTTTTTGAGGGGGGGGGTTCCATTGGGTTCTCCGCCTTGAGCTACGGTTATTATTCAGAATTAAATTCTGCTGATCTAATGCTATGTTTCTATCGATCGGCAGTCTTGGTTAATTGTAGTCTATATTTTTAAGCTGAGTTTGCTTTCTGGGTTTAGATGTTTGCATCGCAGCTGGTATCTAATAATAAAAAATGGCTGCGATGAGACAAGAAAAATGTAACGAAATTGCTTGGAGGGAAGCATCAGTCATTGACAGAGATATGTCAGCGAATTTGTCTATTATTGGATTTTCTAGTATTTTCTTCTCTCTTCAGTTATTCAACATATACTCTGGGATGACTCTCTCTTACATTAGTGAACTCCCCTCTAACTGCCTGTCTCTAATTTATTATCATCGATATTAGGATTAGAACGTTGTTGTCTGAGAAGCGATCTAGCCACCGAAGCAACTAGTTTTTTTTATATATGTATTATTGATGTTTGAGACTGTGTTGGCGACCAAATACCGCTGCGTCTCAGTAAGAAACGTATCATTTATCCTCGTTTAAGGCCACTTAAGTTGCCGGTGGATTAATTGGAATTACGCGATGGGTGACCTAATAATAAGCAGAGAGTGAAGGATTCGTTTGGAGACCAACAACAGAGTCAACCTACGCATGATTCATACTCATTAAGTTGTTTATGTTTTGCAAAATTTTGTGGTGAATGTAATGGAGAGCAGAAAAAAAACGAAGTTTGTGCTTTAATAATTATAAATTGCATCTAATCTCATTCGAATACTCCCTACTGCCACCATAATATTATTGTTTGAATGTTTTAAGAATCGCATAACTACGTAGTATATACATCAGGGATGTATAAATTTTCGACTTCCACAGCATTATGTGTAATATAAGACGTCATATAGATCTATGTTAAAAAATCATGAGATGTATCATTAATAAAATCATTAGATTTAGAAATCAAATTAGAAGTATTTCAAAAAAGCATTAAAATTAATAAATCGCCACACGGCTTTGTTGCATCATTGACTCTCCTTGAAAGACTGCGATGTTTATTGACAATTGTAGAAAGCAGTGAAGAGTGAATTAGTGGAATTTGGTGTAATCTAGATCTTTTTTATGTATTTTGCTAACGTGGTGCTAAATAAAGCCACCTATCGGCGAGAATTTCATTTATTTATTTTTTTAATTGTGCTAAAAACACCCCGAATCTTCGACATTTCAATGGGTGGTTTCAAACTCAACCCCGTACGTCAGTTTGTTGGTTTTTTATGATTTTTCAAAATACGTCAAAATTTATGGGCACCCTGTGTTAAATATTTCGGACTCTCCTATCCGATGTGTAGGCGTAAAGTCCCGTGACTCGTTTTCTAATAACTATGGCGTTATTTACCACGATCAATATAATTTTATTCCTAAAACATTTTTCACGGCATCCTCAAGTGCAAGACAGGGTTCCGTAGCCATGGACCTCACATGGGAAGTGAATAGCTTGCAAAGCTGGGAACTCGGATAATCTTCCTTTTAATACAAGTTGGCTTTGAAGGGATTCCATTAAATAACCCTGCTTGCGAAAAGATCCTAGTACAAATAATTAGACTTTAGGATGTTTGAGATTTGGCCGTGGGACAACAGCCTCTAAGAATCACTGTTATATCCATGGACTAAAAATATCTATTATTACTCTATGGCTATATTAGTACTCAACATGGGATCAAAATAATACATATTTATCAAATGTACTCAGAAAAATTCGGCGAACAATATTCAGTCAGAAACTCGTGGTGGCTCGTTTACTGACATGACACCAAAACTTTCTGCACAACATCCTGGATCCACCCATACTTAAAAGGATGATTTAGGAAAATATCAGATGAAAGAGTCATTTGCAAATCTTTCTCAATATGCGTCAGAAATATATAAAAAAACATATTTATAATTTTTTTTTCTTCAAAAAAAAATCAGTTCATTTTGGTCTCAAAAGCTCGCTTTTTATACATTGATCATATCCGATATACACTTAGAAACTGATCCATCCCGAACTTCAAATAAGTACTTTCAATACATCCAAATAGCTTTCCGACTGCTGTTTATACCACCTTTGAAATCATTTTCCGAAAATCCCACCAGATATTCCCCTCACAGAACTGAAAACGAGAGGAGCAGAAAGTCATTCCAAAGATCTTAAGAGAGGCTACATATACCCTGCCTCCGCTTCCCATGTTCAAAATAAAGAACAGACCCATCGCAACCAAATAGTTGAAAGTAATAGCCTATTTGATAGTAAGGAGAGTGGTAAGAGAGCGAGAGATGATAGTACACTCTTTAGCAACTCGATGCCACAAATTGCTTAACGTGTTGGTAGAGAAATGTTTTCGCTGCAGGCATTTAAGTGCTTCCATTTAAACAGAGCCGTAAACGTTTGTTTTATAAGAAAAGCATGGAAGGTATCAAAAGCGATGTTTAAGAAGAAAATAAAAAGTGTTATAGAAAAATCAAAAGAAAAAGAAATCCTTTAAAAGCAAAGATAATTGTGAATTGCATCGGGAATAAGAAAGAAAGCAAAAAAAATAGTATTGCTTATAAACGCGGTTTTTTTTAACCCTGCAGAAAGTTTCAATGGCAATAAAAGCTGCACTTATTTTATTCATTATTTTTTTCCCCTAAGTTCCGATCAAATAGTTTGACTCGAGTCTTGAATGTTTGAAAAACATTTAAAAAGAGTGAAATTTCTAAGCGCCTCTATTCGTGCGTGAACAAGAAGGAATCTTTTCCGCTTGTGTAACTTGTAAAACAAAAGACATATATCCACACACAAATTTCCAAAGCAAGACATTAGTGTTATTGCTAACTCGGGAAATTAATTTGCGAAACACGTTGCGGAAGTTTAAGGAAAAAAAAACGCATAATGTGTTTTTTTTTTGTTTCAGTTTCTGTTCCTTTGTCTTAATGTTCTTTAATTATATTTTTCTCTTTTGTTTTTTGAAGTTAATATTGTAAGATTTACATTTTCTGCATTTTATTCTAAAAAATTATACTACTACTACTTCTAAACCTCACATGCAGCTCGTCCATATTCCTGTGCGGAACTTCTAACGAATTGGTACATGTTGGAATGTGCGTGTCCGTGTTGTGGACCTAATGTAAAGCTTGCTTCTGTGTAAGGCTTGTCATAGTGCAGCCTATTTTTCGAACTATTAGTGAAGTGTGATTATTGAAGATTTTACTTTTGTAGGCCAGTTGCTCTGTGTGGCGAGACTTTTTATCGGAGAGATCGTCTTGCACTCACAGCTTGAACTTATAAACCGAAGAAAACCAACTTCAGCCGATTACCGCTGTTGCGACGGTGGGGTTTGAACCCGGGTCCTCACGATTCGAGTCCGTCACTATGATTTTCACGATACATGTAAATATTCTTCTGAGGAATTTCTAACGATTCGGTCCCTTCCGGAACGTGTTATGTGCGTATATTTGTGCGGCCCTAACGTGTTTATGTTGTCAGAATCCTTCGTGATTCTGTGGTGCTTGATGTATTCCCGTTCTCCCCTTTTGGGACAGAGTGGGAGTCATGTTCTGGTTTGGTGGTGGTGGTGGTGGTGGTGAAGTATTCCCGTTCATAGATAGCTAGAGTACGGTTTCGCTAAATTACAAGGATCCACGGACTCCCTTAGGACTCCCACGTCGAGAGATTTCAGTGAGTCCGTGAGCTTGGTTGAGAGAGCTGTCGACTCTTTGCTTCCGCATGTTTATGAACTGAATGTTATTTTGCGAAGGGGTCCGTGACCTGACCTTTATTTTATGGGCACAGGGCTCGCAAAAATATTCGCAAACTGGCATAAATTGGAGAAGTTATTTGTGAACTGGCCGAAAAAAAATTAGGAGGAAAATTTCTTAACCTTCTGACTTATTATATTTCATATTTAAACTTCGGTAATAAATAATACGAGAAATAGAGTCGACTTCTGCTGTCATCTATCGAATAAAAACAATACTATCTGTTATAGTTCTTAAAATAAAATGATTGTTGGTTTTAAACCAACGTGCAGCATGAATATTCTACGATATATGGAAAAAATTATATATATTTTTATTTTTATGCCGTTGACTGTCATAAGTTTTATGCCCCAATATACCGGTAACTATATTTTTTCGATGTTTACAAAGTGATTTTGTTAAAATCTCAAAATTATTGTAACCGGAATTTTGACGCATAAAATTTACACAGGTATGTAGCATGAAAAAAAAAATTATAGTATTTCACTGAATGTTTTTTATCTTCACGCTGTTTATTGGTTTAAATTCATTAAACATTTTATTCTAAGAATTATATCAGATAGTTTTATTTTTATGCAATAGGTGACAGCAGAATCAGAAAGTTTCTTTATTTGAAGCAATATTTATTACGTGCAATATTTTTTTATCTACACAAAAAATTTCATCGATACAGAAAAAAAGAATGGAATGGAATTCGAACTCATGCATTAATATTCAAGGTAACATAATGTATTCTTCTGACGCATACAAATGTTCAGGAGTAACCTAAAAATTGCAGAAACGAAAGTGTTTAAATTTCCCGTTTTTTAATAATCCCGCGGCGGGCATATTTAAAAAAAAATACATTCACTGAAATTTTTTCTATGCTCCGGACATGTAGGACAATAGATTCCTCCAGCTCTGCTTTACAACTAAAATTATCATACCAGAATAATTCAATAAAAGCGTGCCAATTCATCATTTTATCACTACCTCACATTCACCCTCTTGATCATTTTTAAAGTCTCATTTGTGAAACGATTCGTTTTACATCGCAAATGCCTTAATTTCGTGCTGTTTCATTCACTGGTTCTGCCTCCAAATGACTAGAAAAATAACTCGTACAACTAGAAAATATAGTTTTTCGTGTACCGAATAAAAAAAATAGTTTTAATAATCCATTAAAATATTTAATAAATAATTATTTATGATGCATAAATAATAAACAAATTTAATTCAAATAAAAGCCGGTTATATAAATAGTACATAATTATCATTTACAATTATCCTATGTGAGTGTTTGCGATCCATTTACAAATTGACTTCTAGATTGAATTTATTCTGAATTAATAAGAATTAAAAGGAGATATTTATCTATAAAAAAAAAAATAGTTTCATTCTTAAGGAATATTCATTTAGGAGACAGTTTTTATTTTTTTCGCATTGGAAAGTGTAGAAAAAGTTTGAAGTTTTGAATGAAGGGGGAAAAAAAGAATTGATAAGAAATGAAAACTGAAATGAAATTATTCAAGTATAATTTCTTTTTTGAAGAAAAATAAAAGATGAAAAAGAAAGTTTTAAGAAAAGGGGAAGGAATATTTCCAAGGATCAGTTTTAAATAGGTTAACGAATTCGGGAGAAAAAAAAACGAGAGAGAAAAAAAAGAATTTAAAAATATATTTTTTTTTAATAGAATGTGTGTGGAATAAATTTTGTTAAAAGATTTCACATTTTCTTCAGGAAAAAAAATGAAAAGATTGAATTTCTTTGTAAAAGAAAGCGTAGAATTGTCCTTTCAATCACCAGTTGAGATGTGATTTTTTTTTATTTTGCTCCGTTTTTTTGTATGAAGATATTGGTAAAGCAATTAAAAACGATTTTAAGGAAGAAGGAAAATTCCTTTTTTTAACATAAAATATATATCGTTATTTTACTTTCTTTTACCCCTTTTTATGTTGGAAAGAATGGAATTTGCAAAGCAGGATTTCGATTCCTTTTTTTTTTTTGTTGCATGAAGTCGCTTCTCGTTCCACATAATTTTTTCCTCCTGCTTTTTAATGTCATTTTGTTTTTGATATACAATATTATATTAAGTTTTTCGTCTCTTTTTTCCACTGTTGAAATATTATCTTTTCGCGTTTCATTCTTTTCCCTGTCTTGTTCGATTCTAAGTTTAAAATTTATCATGTTTCAAAATAAAAATCTAAACTGTATATATATATATATATAAGTATTTAAATTTATATTTTCATCTGTGATTTTTCTAGATTTTAAAACTTTTTTCAAATATCGAGCATTAAACATTTTAGTTTTTTTTTTTCTTTTTAAATTTCAAACAGTACTTCTAGAAAAGATAAATTTAAAAAAAGAGATTTTGTAATAATAATAAGTCATGTGCAGGATCAAAAAGCTATGCATGCTGAGTAGACACACTCGATTGCGACAACATCGAAGATTGCTCGAAATTATACCATTTCGACATATAATATATATAATATGATCCAAATGTAATCAGAGGCAAATACATGAAGAACATGAAGTTGTTTTTTCATAAGATTAGGGTGACTATATTTGATCCAGACAAATAAGGAAAAATAAGATTTCAAATATTGGACATCGTCAAAAGTGTTGCCAATTGTCGGTGAAATCACCAATTATTAATTACAAATAATCATTGGCGTGGAACGGGAAATACAGTGCTACAGCAAGTATGCAGTTATTCAAAGTGTAATTCACGAGAAAAAAGAAATTAAACATATCATCTATGGAAGATGATATTTATTATCATATTCAATATAACAAAATTTATAAATTAGGTGAATTATCTTCATTCCATGTTTCAGTAAAGATTATAAATTAAGTAAGCTTCATTGGAAAATGGGAAATTTTTTCTATAAAAATCCAGGAACGGCAAAATGACGTTAACATCCGGGAGTGTCCCGTATACATGGTCATGTCAATGAGCATGTTTGAGTGTCAAACATGTAAAAAATCTTATTTCTACGTTAAGTGTGATAGAAAAACCAGCCAAACATCACCTTAATAGAATGAGATATAATTCTAGGAATTTCTTATGAAACGCCATAAAAACGGAAGCAAAAGATGTGAAAAATGTGTCGTTGTATCCGAGGTCATATTGCGTTTGTTTTCATTGATGTTACAAGCAAGGCTCATTAACAATATATTCTATGGGAATCGGTCCGGACAGTCAATTACTGATGTCGTAGCCGAGACGTCGTTACAACCGAGGTCCTTAGAACAGAATTATCTATTATCAAATCAGAATTATCTATTATAAAGTTATATTTAGATAGAAATTTCTTCGATGCGATTCTTATAAAAGTTAATTTTTAATTTTTTTTTCCATGTTTCCCTCTTACCATGACAAAAGGTTCAATGTTGAACTTAAGAGCCTAGATTTAGCGTGAATTTGTTCTAAATAGCAGCAGTGATAGATCCTTGCGGTGCTTCATATTTGTTCACCGTTCTGAAAATAGCTAACACCCAAGGTGTGAACACATGTGGCTCTTAGAAAAAAAAAGAAGGTTCCTATGTATATTCCTTTTCTCTCTCCTCCACATCGACATACAAGAGGGGATTTCTTTGAAGGATACCGCGCTAACATTCGTAGCATTCTGAAATCGGAAGAAAGCCATTTCTCTCATTAGGGCAGAACAACCTGAATGTTGTAAAAAGAATTCCTCTCTTTAAAGCAACTTATGAATAAAATCGAAAGACGCGATGAAAAGAAATACAGTCCAACTCAGTTGTGACGACACCTCGGCTATAACGTCCATAATTGACGGTCGCTGATGATTCCCATAAAAAATAACGCTAATGAGCCTTGTTTATAACGTCAATAAAAAGGCTACGACCTCGGATATAATGACGCATTTTTTATCACTTTTGCTTCCGTTTTATCTCATTTTTCCAGAAATTCTGAAAATCAAAGTTGATCACATTCAAAGAAAGTTTGTCTGTTACTCTATTGAATAAAATCGATGAAGAAAAAAAATTTATTACATTTTTAACGTTTTAAGTTGCTCATTGACTCGAAAACAGAGCAATTCCATATTTTCCCTTAATTTTGCTCTTTCCGACTTTTTTTTTAAAATAAAATTACCTCTTTTTTTTTCTTTTCTTAAAGAAGCTTATTTTAATTTATAATCTTAACTAATATCGGGAACGAAGAAAATTTGCATAATTTAGAAATTATATTAAAATGCATTTGACTATATGCGTAGATACAAATATTCCTCATACAAATGTACCATAATGAATCTCCCCCCCCCCCTTCCCCCATGAACGCATTTGCATTCACTGAAGACTTGATGCTGTATTTCATCAGTGCCAAAGCTGTTTATAAGCAATAATGAACAATTTTGCTGACAGCTGGCAAGAGTTGGCGCTTTCCCGTTTTGGTGATCCCAATAACCCGTATTTTTCTCGCTAAATTATTGTCACCGTAATATTAATGGAATTCCAACCGAACATCAATGTGATTATATTTTTCCGGCTTAAAATTCTTGAAAACATTAATCTCGATTGTAACGCCACTTTTGATATAACGACAATATTCCACGGAATATTCAATCTCGTCATAACTAAGTTCGACTGTAATGCGAATCAGAATGACAGCCCATTAATTTTTCTGCCCGAAATTCATTCTTTTAAAAATAGCCGAGTGCAATGTGTATCAACGTATAAATTCCAAGGCATTCAGAATACATAATGCAACATTCAAACTGCAAAAAAAAAATAATGATACAGTAAATGAAAACTGGTTATTCAGCATCAATTCCTGCTTGGTTTCTTATGACCTCATCCATCCATCGCAGCTTTGTAGAAAGAGAGATAAAAGCCTCGAAGAGAGTTTTAAAAGCAGTTCTGTAGTAATCTTTGTTCTTTCATAGAGAAGGAAGGGCCTACGCTGATTGCTGGCTTCCGGGTAGTTTTGATGATGCTTTGAATCGAGTTGAGGGTTTGGTCCTTGATGATGGAAACCTTTTTTTGCGAGCAACGCACCACCATCCCATCATGATGTAAAAGAAGTAACGTTCTTCTTTTTTTTTTGGTTTTTATTTCGCTGAGGAGAATTCTCTCTTATTTTTCGTCCATCTTAAATAACGACTTTGGAAGGGGTTATCGTTTTCCGAAGCGTAAGTTTATGTTGTTCGTGGGTTTGAAGGATATCAGATTCAAGAAAACCATACCTACCGACACTTATACACTGACATTAGAAGCCGTGTACGAAGATCGTGGAGAGTATTTCTTGAATTGGAGTAGCATTTCAACATGGGTGATGGATTTATTACACGTATGCAATACTGCGTAAAAGAATTTCCTCTTTTGCTTGGAATAAAAATGAGTTGACTTGAAACACGAATATAATATAATCACTTGAACCAGATTTTTTTTCAATATTTTCCGGATCAAATCATATCTTTAACATATCGGTTTTTTGAACATTTACCACGATTTATGAAAGATTTAGACCTGATTGGATGCGGATTTTATTTTCTTTTTTAAATACAGTTTTCATATTGTTAGTTAATTTTTTTGGAAGGAAAATTATGGATAAAAATTTAATTTTAATCTCTTTGGTGAAAGTTTTATTCTCCCCTTTGAGACCTTAATACTTTTGGTCTCCTGAAAACGTTTTTACTATCAGTTTGGTTCATCTTTATGTCGAATAAAACATCAGTATCGCATATTTTTCTGAAAAATGCATTCCATTCTGGTAAAATTCTGAAACGATTCCTATTGGCATCATTGGATACTTGGGAGGCAAATATTCAATTGTTATGATTTTAAATTTAAAAAAAATGTAGTCTATGTATATCTCATTCTCTGATCATATGAGAAATAAAAGTCAATGTTAGTATCATTCACATACACAATAAATACAAATACAAATACAACGCCACAACAGGCAAATTGCCCAACGAGGTGGCTGACTTAAGAACATCATGGATCTCCGAGCCCCTACCTACTACTGCTACACCACACATGCACCCCCCCCCCCGCGGAACCCCCCAACGAATCGCTAAATGCGGGAATGTGCGTGTACGTGTAGTGCAACCTGACGTATAGTTTGTTTCTGTGTAATGCTTGTTATGTGTAGTGCTGTCATCTGCCCCCAGTTTTATTAACTATGAGTGAAGTGTTATGGTTGAATGCTTTACCGTTGTAGGACTGTTGCTCTCTGTGGCGAGACTTTTTAACGGGGAGATCGGCTCGCATTTACGCCTTGAAGTTGGGAACCACAGAAAACCAACTTCAGCCGACCACCACTGTGGGGTTCGAACCGGGATCCTCGCATCACGAGTCCGGCACTATAACCACTCGACCACCACAGCGGCAAATACCAACATATTTTTCGAAATTTTCACCTGCTGCCAGAAATCAGGATGATACTGTAAAAAATAACAAAGATGGAAGAGTGAAGTGAACCACAGCACCAAAGAATAGAACTGCAAGATTCAATGCTAATTAGTATTCCCCCACGACGAATGGGCAGTCAACGTTGGCCCCAGTTCAGAAAGGGTTAATATGATTTCCTTAAATTTTCAATATCGCATAATGAATAAATTTAATGCAAGAGGAAAACTTAAGAACTCTTTGAATTCGAAGCATAAGTTTATGTTCGTTTGGGTTTTTTTGTAGAATATCCGATTCAATAGTGTTTCCAAAATTGGGCAATATCGCTCCCTGGGTGGTGATGTAGGGGTCGAGGGGAACGGTAGAAGCTGAGGCTTTAGTACAGGATCCTGTGAGTTGACTTGAGTTGGGGAGTGATGAGAAGAATAAATTTTTGATGAAGAAGGGTGTTGGAACGAGAAGTTTCGGAAACTATGGTATACGCTGACATTAGTTATTTGCACAAGCCGAGTTCACGGACATTTCACGAATTTGAGTAGCATTTGAACATAGCCGATGTATTTGTTACGTAAAACAATATTTATAAGCAGAATATTTTTTTTACTCCGTATGGGTTAACTTGGAACACGAATATTACCACTTTTTTGAACCAGATTTTTCAATATTTTCTTGAATCAAATCATAATTTTAAAATGTTGGTTTTTTTTAGACATTTTGAAAGATTTTGGGTGATTTAATCAAGATTTTATTTTTCAAAAAACATTTCATATTGTGAGCCAATTTTTCCAATTTTTCTTAACCTTACGAGGGCCAAGGGATCTCTAATTCCCACCCACCTACTTCTTCTTATTAAATACTCTTTTAGGAAGAAGCATTGCCCACTATTATACGACTGGGATCACTGGTTGCCACCTCTGAATTTTTAGGAAGCAATGCTTCACAACCCCCTTTATAATATTTATTAAAGACCAATATATTCAGTAAAATGAAAATTATTTCTTCAAATTGGTACTCTTCAAACTAATAAATCACAAAAAAATTAGAAATTCGATAGCGAAAAAATGAAAGCGTTAAATGGAAATACATGGTGAAAAATTGAATTGTAATTTCCTGGTTGAAAATTCCTTCTAAAACGTATTCCTAAAATTCTCAATATCGCGTAATGAATAAATTGAATGCAGAAGAAAATGTGGAAAACATCTCGAGAATTCGAAGACGCATGTAATAACATTAATTCATCTAGGGTGTGTCACGTCACGATGTGTCCACAACAAAGGGTTCCAAAAAAAAAAAGTTCTCTGGAGAACTTTATAGTGAATTGGCTCGGATTTCATTTTCGGACCGTACTTCTCATCTAATAAAAGCTTTTTATAATACCCCAAGCTCAGCATCCAAACTCATATTATTATCATTTTTCTTTACAGAAGAAAGGCCCTCTGCCCCCTTCAAACAAAAGGACTGTTGTGATACCCGACTCCCCGTTTTTCTATTATGATTTCTCCCCCCCCCCCCATTCCTTTCCAGAGACCCTTTTCATTCCACCTTTTTATTTTATTTGCCAGCATCAAACAGATCTTAATTTGACGTTAAAGATGATCTTCTATGTCCGTCCATTATAATAGCAACTCTTTTCTTTCTTACCGCTGCCATTTTTTTTACTCAACTCGAAGTTGAATGACCTCATAGCGTTATTAGTTCTTAAGGATGCAATTATAGATGGATCCCGTTCGAAAGGCAATCTGTTGAGCTATATAATGATCGCTGTACGGTTAGGTCGTAAAAGAATTTGCATACATTTATTCATATTGCCGAGAGAGAGGAGAATTCACTTATATGTATAGCCATTTTCATTCATTCTCCGATTGTTTGTTTTCGATGCCCATTTTTTTTTTTTTCATGTTTCGATTATATTATATATTGTTGTTATTATTTCTTTTCTTATACATATCTTCGTGCCGGTCATAGGATGATGCTGATGTCCGAGTTTATGGTATGGTATGGTATGGTCCATTGTTCGGCGGAGGACCAGCAATTAGGAACTCCTCACGGATGTTATTATATGTGTTATAACGCGAATCTTCCTGACATGACCAGTTTTGGTTTGCTGCTGGTTTTTTTTTTCCCCCTACGAAAGATGACGTTTGTTATTTCGCTGCAAAAACAGAATAGAAATTATTTATTTATTTCCTAGTGTGTGTTGGTGCACTCACTGGTCGAGGTTATAGTCACTGTTCTATTTGGTTCCGGGATGAATTTGTAATACAATAGATTTTTTTTATACACGTAATAACAACTCATTACACGAAATTCTCGGTAATTAAGATTTTTCGGAATTTTTAATTTTCGACACAGACATAGTTCTTTTTAGTTCAAGACAGTCTTTGTTTCTTGTAGTCTGAATCTTGCAAACACGTGAATTACTTTCATTCGGTCTTCCTAAAAGTTTTGAACGTTTTTCTTGAGAGTTATTCGACGAAGAGAAGTGGTATGACTTCTATTCTTCGAAGTATGGTCTATTTTTTCAGATTCTTGTTTTTTTTGCCAGCTGATTTCGAAATCCTATTGTAGAATTTAGCTAACTTGGAGGCAAAATATGACTTTTGATGCCATTGCATCAGATATGATTGTCCAAAGATAATTTTGAAGAGAGTGAATCAAATGCAAGTGAGATAGAATGATGTCTTGTCAGTATGGTGCTTGTGATAGAACATCCCTCGACCATGTCATGCGATTTGTTTTGGGTGACGAATGAAAAATTTGGCCTTAAAAATGAGTCCTTTCTGGATCGTTTTAGAAACACGTCACACACTGAATATCGATAGATTCAGTTTATTTTTTTCTATCATGGAGTTTTATAAGAATATCTACTAAATTTTTGGTGTGGTAAATTTTTTTGTTTTCTTCGATTTCTGCTTTTCTGTCATCGTCCTCCCCTGGAACAGGTCATCTACTCAGATCCTCATCTTCTACACAAGGGAAACGCCAGCTTGTATGACACTAAATTTGGATTGTGAAAATCTCCCACAAAAATTTTCCAGCTTTGGCAAAATATCTAAAGATTCCCGAAGTTACACGAAACCGAAGAAAAATTAAGGAAAAAGTAGTTCAAGTTTTAAAATTGAATCGAAATGTTCTTGGACGATGAGATATTTCTTCAAAATAGTGGACAATCCTATATATATATGGGATATCTATTGGATATCGCATACATTTTCTGTCTGTTGTAACTAATAAAAATCGATAGAGGCACGGAGTAGAGAAAGGTTGGCCACCATTTTTCTAGTCTGAAGTTCCTTACTTAAAACTTCACGAAAATGTCGAACTATCGATTACGTAACTTCTCCATTTAAACTTCAAAACATTTCTACAAGTCTGAACAATATTATTCATTTATACGATAATAACAGCACCAAATACCTAAATTATTCTGTTTCGAAGGACCCGTAAAATTATCCAAATTACGCAGACGTCTCACAAGACTGGTGTAACCCAAAAATGTTTATTTTTACACGGCAAATATGCACTTTAAGTACTGAAACCATGCACGTACCAAAAACACTCAGAAGTTTTGGGTAACCTGATGCGAGCCGGTCTTCACTTGAAAAGTCAAAGAGCAGGCAGACCAGACCCTCAACACGATATACTTACGGAACATAAAAATTCAAGGCATTCGCCATCCTCTCTTCAAAATATGGAAGCCAGGTGGCAGCACCAGCTAGAAAACGAAACAATCGCAACTCTCACAATATAAATACGTTATTTATATTGTGTTTATACACACATTACTGCATCTACCGACCGATTTGTTAGAAATTCTGCAGAGGAATGTGTAAGAGGTACATATGTTAAGGTAAATGTAAATGGTAATCGCTGACCATTTTGGTATAAGTTAGATAAATTTTCCTATATGTGTCACTTTTATCGGTGATTATGCATAACACACAAACGTCACGTTGTTCGTGAATATGATAAATTGTACCATATATGATATATATATATACTACGCATGATATTTCATTTAATACATGTTTTATATTATTGTATCGGGGTACGATCGTAAGATTTGTTATTATGGGCGGAGGGGATCCGACTGTATTCATCAAACATACTATATAGACTCATTCTCAATTAGAATTTTTTCATATTTATCAAATTCACCAATCACACTAGAGTATTATGCATAAAATTTCGAGTATTTATCAAATTTACCAACGACGCTTGTGTATGTGAAGGTTATTATGCATATTCGCCAGTAAAAGTGATATATTTATTAACCTTACCAAGACGATAGCTAAGTATGCATAATGACCGATTTATCACATATACAGTATACGGTTAATCAGAAGTAACTTCGTAGTAATGACGGATAACAGTCAATTTTCTTTCTATTATTCCACCAAATCAAGAGACTTCCAAATAATTTTTCCCACGTGTGCAATAACTCTTCCCGCTCACAATTCCACTGCAGGAAAACTTTCGGGGCAATGACTCAACAACGTGGTAGAGAGACTAGTATATATCTCTTTTCCCGAGGACGAGACACTTCATTTAGGAATAATAATATATATAAAAAAAAGTACACTGTACAGACCAAGGAAGAAAAAAATCCGAACATTTTTATATTATTTTCGTTCAGGATACAGCGTGTTCGTTTTTCTTTTTTATTCGATGTGCTGAGGTAAGTGTCTCCAGAACAAAGTGGAGGAATTGCTTACGCCATGGTGTTTTTTTTTTCTCCTCCGCTTTTCCGCCACCGGGTGTCGTTTTTCACCTAGGAGATAGGAGAAAATAGATGAAAAAAAGAAAAGGTGTTCAAAGACATGGAGGAAAAAAGGATTCTCTTTTATTTTATTTATTTATTTATTTTTTTTATTATTCCCTTTTGCAGTTTATTCATTTTGTTTACGCCCATTCTCAAGATTTTTGTTTTGTTCCTGTTCTTTGGTTAAAGACTACGGACAGAAACAGACCTTAAGGAAAATACTAAGGGGGAAAAAAAAGACACCTTATATTCCTGGATCTCGTGTTTTTTATCGTTAGCTATTTCGTTTCGGTCTCAAACCGTTTCCACCCACTGATCTCAGAGCATTTTTTTTCTTCTTCTTCTATCTCTCGCAGCTGTTACAAAAGCAAAAAAAACAAAAAATACACCAAAAAAAACCGTAGAATATAATTGCGCAATAAATACACAGACCGGACGAATTTTCGTTTTTATACTCTGTAATGACCGTCGGCGGCCATCGTATTCTTCTGCGGACGGCATAGAACCCCCCCCTCTTGATGTTTTTATACGTATACAGATAAAACTGGTCTAGACTAGAATGTAGGAAATGCATTCAATCGATGAAATTAGTTGTTGACCCATTCGTAAGATTTTTTTTTTTTCTTTTCGAGGACTTTTAGGCCGTGCCGTTATCGTAATTCTGATGTCTTAATACCAGCTTGATTCCTCGGAAATGGGACAAATTTCTTGTCCCTGGGAACAAATCCCTATTCTAAGGCTTTGTCTAGCTATTAGATATATAAAAGATATTAGTGACCACTAGAATATTCTGTTGTTCTTGCCTTTGTCTGAGTGATTTTCTGATTAATAGTCGATAGATTTAGTGGATTCGATTCGGTAGCAAATAAGCTGCCCGGAACACGACTTTTCTTGTCGTGTCGGGGTAAGTTGCGGATAAATATCCAATAGCTATTTGTGATTGTTATTAGTAGTGGATGTACGATTCGATAGTAGCAAGTAACAGCTTAGAATTTGTCGTCCTTGGATAAATTTTCAATATTTATTTGTAATCAGCATTCGTAAATGTAATTCGATATAATGTAGATTAATAGCAAACACCCATTTTAATCAGTGTTGGTGGGAGATTGGCTCAGCCTTAACATGTTTTACTTTTCTTGTCATGTCTGGGTGAGTTGCTGATAAATTTTCGATACCCATTAGATACCACTATAGGTGGATGCGATTCGGCAGTATCAGGAGGCAGCCTGAAGCATTTTGTCTTATTCTTGCCGGGTTGTCCCTTTCAGGCCCTGAAGGAACAAAGATGTGGAGTGATTTTTCTGACCGTCTGCCTATTTTTTCTTCTTACCTTAGAGAGTTTAGCCCTGACTTGAAGGATTGTGTAAGTTCTGAGTGAGAAATATGGTGATTATAAACTTTGGGGGCATTCATTTGATGGCATTTATGTTTTTAATGCATTTTTTTTTTCAGCATCAAAAATGAAAAACCTTTTGAAAATTCCAAAAAATGAATGCTTGGTTCTGAAAGGTTAAATCTGGTATCACCCATACCCGGGTGAGTTGCGGATAAATTTTCAATTCGTAATCAGTATTGGTGGATTAAGTTCAATGTTATCAAGTGACAGCCTAGAATATGTGGTCCTTTTGTTTGGGTAAGGTGAAGAAAGAATTGTCAAGATTATGTTTGATCCCAAGCTCGTATTGGTAAATATGATAAATGGTCAATTAATTATTTAATTTGCTGAACTATGGTCCAGGATGAGGAATTCGAATAGTAATGTTGGTTTTGATTGTTGATAACGTGGGAGGAAAGCCAAACTTTGCAAGACTGATCATGTTGTTATTAATGTGTTTCTATCTTCTTCACAATTTAATAATATAATTTAATTGTTATTCCAAAATATGCGCACGTATCATATACGGATAAAATCATAATCATATACGGATTAATTGGTTCAATGAAGAAAAGAAAGGTTACATATAAATTCTTCCACGTTTATCAGACTTCCAAGCTTTATTTGGGAATTATGCATAATCGCCGTTAAAAGTGATAAATGTAGTGAACTTTAATCAAACTTTCTTTATCTAGACCAGTGATTCCCAACTTGAGCGTTAACGTTGTGAAACTATGATCTAGGCGATTGGTGATTATGCATAACCACCGGTGTATCACTTTTACACCCAGTAAGCCATACCTCGTATAGCGGAAAACCGTACCTCCACATTAGCAGAAATATTTTTTGGTCCCATGGGTGTCCGTTATTGAGAAGTTCTAACCGTGATTATCTGCAATCAGGCAATCAGTATTAGTAGATACGATTCAGTAGTTATCAAGTGAAATCCAAAAAATATGTTTCCCTTTCCGCCACGTCCAGGTGAATTGGAGATAAAGTAGTCGATAAGCCATTTGTAGTTTAGCGTTAGTTGATACGATTCGTATTGGCGGGGAAAGAAAAATCATAATAACAATCTCGCCACAAATCAAATGGTCTTGGTAAGAGTTGGTTTTACTACCTATGGTGCTATAATACCGTCCAAGTTATGCTCGAACACGAAAGCTCAAGAATGAGGAGAGAGGGAGAGAGAAAAATGATAATCTCCGCGTTGGTACTGATACTTGTAATATGACATTAATCGCTGTTGATGATAATGGATGGGTCTGATGGATAATAATGAAAGGGGGGGGGATTATTAAATGCGGGGGCAAAAGAAAAAAAAAATAGTGACGCGACATCTATCGGCATCTGACGTAACCTGAAGAAATAAAAAAGTTTTTCCGCTTCCATTCAAGGTCAATGGCCATTCTGCAATGATGGCCTCTCTCTCTCAGATGGTTTCGGAGAGCACCTGTTGTTTTGTTGCTGGGGCTGGCACTTGAGGCCTCGGCCGGTAATAGCCCCGCCATTAAATCTCTGATTATTGGGGAGGGAACCTCAAACTACCCTTTATGTACGCACGGACTGGAACCCTAATTAAGTCTGCGCGGTTCTCGAAATGAGAATGGGACAAAAATACAAATGATTTTGATTATTTCTCCCCCCCCCCCTCTCCTCCGCCCCGAGAAAAAGTCGCCTTTCTTTCCTCAGTTTCAACAACCAATCAGTCAGCCAATCACAATATCCGACTCGGCAATGGATTTCGGTTCTGTCTTTGAGTTCATGCATGCATGCATGTCCACATGAGTTTTATGTGTCCCTGAATGGCGAAGGAAGTGCTCTCTCTCTCTCTCTCTCTCTCTCTCTCTCTCTCTCTTTCTCTGATTTAATATTTCATTCACATCAGACATTTTCCCCCCCCCCCTTATTATTATTATTATTCAGGTTCTTCTGTGTGACGTGTGTCACATCTTAAGGATTATTCTCATCGCGCGGCGGGAGGCAGATGTTCTTTTTTCTTTCGTTATTATCATTCTTTTCCTTATTCTTCTTATGCCGCGAGGAAATGAGTAATTGGGTTTTCGTGGTCCACATAACGAAAAAAAAAATGTCTGACATAAGAATGCGGACCGCCTCCATCATTTGATAATTCATTATGCAAATCGTTATTATCCCCCCTTTCTGTCCCCGTCCCCACCATTCCCAAGTGTCACGACGTGGTGCCACGTGTGTGTCGTTCAAAACTTGGTTTCGGACCAATCTTTTCGTGTCCTCTGAGGTCTTCTTTTCCCAAAGCTGGTTTCTCGGTAAAGGATTGTCATTGTGAGTTGGTTGTTACTGCTGCTCTGCTTGCTTGCTATCTTCAATGTATTTACTTTTTTTTTCCTCGGTGCCATGGCCAAGAAGAGACAAAAGAAGATTGTTTTAGGCATTTGGCGCAATTTTTCCAATTGTTTTTGCAAGATTATTCGTAATACTGTTGGATGCATGCAAATCGTACACGCTCAGCCCATGGCCAGCGGGCCAAATGTGGCCCTCGGAGTCATTTGACCGTGACCTCAGATCTAATTTTGTGAAAATGAAATAAGCAGCACACAAACGGATGACTTAAGTGACTCGCTGTGCAGTTCCACGTCACGTGAGTGGTCCGTGGCGTATTCCCAGATGACTTTAGTGGCCCGCGGTAAATCACTCAAGTGACCTGCAACACATTTCCAAGTCATTTAAAATTACCTTCGCTGCTGTTCTAGATCACTGAAGTTGTTCAATGGCACAGCTACAGATGAAGGTAAGGGATCTGCGATGCAATTCCACATCCCTTAAGTGGTCCGCGATACATTTGCGGATCATTTAAGTGACTCGCGACACAATCCTAGAGCACTTAACGACCCGCGGCACATTTCCAAATCACTGAAGTGTCCCGTGTCACATTTGTAGATCATTCAAAAGGGTACTTTTACAAAACCACCGCAACACATTTACAAATCGCTTTAATGCCCTGCGTCAGTGTTCCAGAGCATACACTCTCCTAGACGTTGATGTAAATGATTTCAAAATTTGCAGCATTACCGAATTAGATTCCATCGTTGTAAGGAGCCTATTTGAAATCGTCCTAATAATCCGAGATACACGTCAAACCACACGCTGTTATTTAGGCTACTTTTCTATCTCCAAGGAGGCACAGAAATGTTACAAAAGCCCATTTATAACTCAGCTGAATTCTGCTTCAACGTTGTTATAAGCTAGTTCAGAATATTCCTGTACACAAGTAAGATATCATTTTGGTGTTTTTTCTTCATCTCTCCACGAGCTGCAAAAATCATAGGAAATCTCATTTTCAACTGAGCCGAATTTTCTTCCATAGTCGTAAAATTTTCTACAATAGCTCCGGATACAGCGCAAACTATGAAATGTGTGGATCGTTCATAAGGAACTATGCGTTACTCAAAGGGAATCAAAAGTCACTTGTTTAATATAGTATCCTCTTTAAAAATTCCAATTTCTTCGTCTCTTCCGGCTCCTAGAATTCATCTATTACATACACTTTTCCACACAGTACTTGATGCGAGATTCTCTTAGAGAACCCCCCCCCCCCTCCATCTCCACCGTGTACTGCCATTACTATTCGCAGAAGCAGCACTTCATCGTACACGATACGTATAAATACAGGACTCCGATATATTTCCTCCCCTTCTCTTCTTCAGGCAAGGAAATGAGGTACAGTACTGTACTCTCGAGTGGGAATCCTCTTAAAAGCAAAGAGCTCTACTATTCCCTTCCCAAGCGATGCATAATCCGTGCGCAAATCATCAAATGCACGCGCGCGCGCGTGTGTGTACATATATATCAAATTGAATAAACAAAAGACTGCCCCGCTCCCTTCAGTATATGTACCATGCTGGAAATACATGATAATACTGCTGGCGGTTTTAAAGAGTAGGAATTCATTGGACCGTAACGTTTTAATGTCGGTAACGTATGTTGATGAGGCGAATAGTGCGATGCCACTGAGCAGGGTTGCGTTTTATGTTCTAAAATCATTTAAAGCCCCCTTCTCTTGTCGGCGAAATGGAGATGGAGGAACAGGAATCTGTTTTGTATGATATACACTTGGTTTTATGGAACTGTCCAGAATTTCGCATTAATGTTGTGAATGATACTCCTTTTCCATGCACACTGACAGTGCCGTTATACTGACAAGGTTCTTACGTGTCAGTGTTTCCTCATCGATACAATATGGAAAATGTCATGAAGCGCGAATATCCAATCATGAATATCCAATATGTACCTAATTCACCTGATCTCGAACAATGTCAATGGGTTATTTCGAAATCAAGTAGCCCAGGACGAGGGCAGTAGCTCCTGGTGCAAAGTTTTAGGGGGACAAAGAGTCGGCAAAATTCATAAATAAAAAGCTCAATAAAAGGTTTTTTTCACTTCAAAACATAGCTCAAGAAAAATTGAGTTTTGTCCTGAAGAGTTTTGCAGCGGATAGAGGTAATGACACAAAGATCGAGTTTGCTCATTCGTGGAAAAAGTCTTAGTTGTGCTGTTGAAGTGCTCTACAGCAGGACTTTGCAAATGCCATGCGCCATGGTGATTAGAAAATTGGTATTGACGAATAAAAGTTACTGTGTGTGACTACTGGACTAGAATCTGAGTACGTGCAACACAAAATTTTCGGAATGTCATGTCTGCGCTTCTACTAGTATGGAGAAGGGTCACTGAGTCGTTGAAAACTCGTAAGAAGGATTTATGTTGGATTGTTTTTCTTTTGGTGAAAAAATGGCTCCTAAACAATTTGACTAATGACTAAACTTTGTTTCCGCGCTTATAGTCTGAATTGCTTAAGAGTCTTGTTCTCGTTACGGATAAGAACGAGGTGCATCCTGGATATCGATCCCTTTTCATATTAGTCAGTATCATTGTCTCATATCTATGCTAATTTTTCTCTTATACAGCGTAAATTTCATATCTTCATTGTCTTTGCCTGTCTGACCTTCTCCGTCCAATAGATATCGAAATATCCATAAACGTAAACTTTTATTGGGCCCCTTGCAAGATTTTCTTAGTCCTGGAAAGTCAGAAAAGTGGGAAAAATATGAGTAAAACGTGTTTTTACCACGGTAACTTAACATAATTCTAAATTTAACAGGATTCCTAACGACCTGAAAAGTTAGGGAAATATGCAAATATTTGATAGATATTAAATATTTAAGATATTGAAAATTAGAGGTAAATATTTTTGCGAAGAGAAAAAAACTTACTCGGAAAGCATTTGGAACGTTAGAGTTTCGAATTAACTTCCTTTCTCGCAGATTCTGCTGGAAACCCTGGCATGGGCTCAAGCCCCTCCCTACAGTATTTGACACCATCTGCATAATATATAATGGAAACACTTGGTTTGAGCCATCCCATTATTTTCAATGACATCAAAGCTATGGAAGTATCCATTCAACAGAAATTATTTTGTAACGATCCAAATATCTGTATTATTACGACATTATTCGAGAAGTTATAGCATATTCCGTACTACACCTTCTTGACCAATCCGGTTTGACTTGCAAAATCCTGTTTTAAGCATTTCAAATGCTATAGCTGGTCCTTCGTGCTAGCAGCGAAACGAATCTGTTATTCAAGTGATTTCCATCCATTTTACAGTTGGACTCTGTATGAAATAAAAATAAACTTTTTCTTGTTCTTCGTATAAATCTTTCTTCCTTTTTCATTGCTATGCATTGGAAGAAATAACGCACTAAATAAAAACCTACAGAGAATGTAAAGAAAGAAAAATTGAGTGTAAAAAGTCCATTGAACTGAGATACCGTATGGATACCGGCGAAACCATCCTTTGGGGTCCTTCCTGTTTTGAAGATAATAATAATGAAAAGAAAGGCAGGAGTTCTTCTTCTTCCTGAAGACGTTACAAGGGCCCTGACAGTTTGACAGAGTGCCAAAGCATTATTCACTTTGGGCCCAGGTGACCAAAAAGGTACTCCGGTCGTCTCTGGACCACACAAGCAGCGATTCAGCTATTTTTCTTTTCTTTTCTCATTCCCTTGTTGGCTTCATCTCTTCCGGGTTATATCCTTTTCTCTTCTCTCAACACTCTCTATCTCTCTCCTTGGTTATTTCGGACACAAGCTTATCTTATCCTTCTTTTATCAAGACCCCCCCAATCCATATAATCAATTCTTTTTCGAAGTGAATTCGACAGGGAATGAAACCGTATTTGTCTGCGGACGTTTCCATCATTTGACCACAGACTCTACCCTTCTATTTTTCTTTCTTCTGGTGAATGGGGTTAGGAATGTGCTGAGATCAGCAGCTGCCTCCATTTTTCTTTCCATCCCTCTTTCTCTTTCTTTCTATCGATAATTCTGTTACTGTTTCAGAAAATGATGGAATGTTCGACTATAAGAGTGGCTCTCAAACTGCCGCCACGAGAAACTACTCCCTTGCCACTGTCAACGTTCATTCATGGTTCCAGAATGGTCGCAACGCACACTTTGAGAACCGCATGGCCCCCACATCCTGAAGCAGGGCCCCTAGGCTGGGATCTTTTACGGTGCCCCCCGACCAGACATTCACGGGACCCCCTTTATGATGAATTTATAGCGCGAAAAAACAAAAAATGATTAAAGTCCTCCTGGGCCCCAGGGCTGGAGCCATGTCAGCCCACCCCTTGTGGGGGCCATGAGGCTAGAGCATTCTTTCAAACAGGGTCTCAACAGAATCATGGGTTTGGACGAGTGATTTTGTGGAGATCCCTAACCACCTGGAGTTGCCAGCCAACCAGTTTGCTTACTCACTCTCCGAAATCATTATACCAAATGTGATGAGAGGACCATGCGCTTATATGAGCGCATATGTTAACCATTTAAAAGGCATCAACGAGATATCTCGCCTCCTCAAAAACCTCTTCTTTTAGCGATGGCTATTCCAGAAATTTTATAAAGTTGATTTCTCAATAGAAATATTTCCCCTATATACACCTTAGGAGTCATTCAAGTGTTACGGCAGTAGATTTTTAGCCATTTTTGACCCCGCCCCCTCCTCCCCTTGTCAGCAAATTTTTGGCAGCAGCTTAGAATATTTAGTAACTTCAAAAATGCTGGTTGATGACGTAAGCAAGCCTTCAAATTTCCCCCCCCCCTTCAATGCTGACGCAATACTTGAATGACCCCTTAGTTTGCACCTGCTGAAAAATCGGAAGAAAACCTACTTCATTAAAAGAGGTATAGCATTTTGAGGGTGGTTCAGTGATTTCTGCTGTGCCGCTCAAGGGGTTAAGCCATCCCTTCGAATAATTCTCGATGGATTTAAATTGAAATTCTTCTTTTGCATTACAATATTTAATAATTTGCATACATTAAAATTATTTTGATATGCTTGGATTTTGTCATGAATTTCTATGAGTCCAATAATGATTGACCCAATAGTGACTGAAGTGAAGGAAAAATTACGGTAATTTCCTTTGAATAAGCCGCAGTACGGAAAGTTACCATAGGGGAAAAATTTTTTCTCGTGCAAACGCCACAGCTTCGATTCAGCTTCACGTAATTTCCATTCAAAGGGACTGAAAATAAACACTAAAATCGAAATAAAATTAAATTTTATGTCTTTAACTTATTTTTCTTTGAGAATTTAATCATATTACGTGGCATTAGATACTATTCTCAAATACAAATTTAATTTCCTAAGTGAATCTCTCTAAAGGAAAATTCTTAAAAAAATTCTCATGAAAATTCATTAGAATCTCTTAAAGTCAGACGTTAGTAAAAAGAAGTATTGGACAGACAGCGACTTTTTGAATTAACCCAAGAAATAAAAATCTTTTTAAATCTATATAAGCCGTGGTTTTATTACGGGAAATTACTCTATTTATGAATTCAAAGAGATACACTATTTAGACACCAAGCATCTAATGATAATTTCTTCATCAGCGCGTTGAAGTTAATGAATATACTTCATGCATCATTAACGAGAAATTCCTAAATAAAAACTTTCAGTTCTCAGCTTAATGCTTCTCTACGAGAAGTTTCTCAAGCTGTGAAACTACTATTAAAATGTAAGACGAGCAGAAATGTAAAAGTAAGGATAGTATTTAAATAAAAAATTCAGAGGGGGGGGGGTGGCTTTCACTATTTTTTTTTTCATTTTTAATAGGGAAAAAATATTTGACAAGTTGGCAAAGTGTCCACGGGGCACCAGATCGGGAGAAGAAACAAAACTGTTCTTGCGTGATAATGACATTATGCTAATGATATGTCCGGGAAAAAGCGCAAGAAAAAACAAGAAAACATAAAAAAGTATAATAATAACTTGAGGAAGACGTGCGTGTCAGCCATGGATTGAGCTCATTATCTTTGCTAATGATCATTCCACTGACCTCGGCCGTCTCCAGGACACATGCAAATGAACTCGAGAGAGAAAACCCTGTATGTTGTTTTCTTTTTCACCGTCACTTTTCACATGGAAGTTTTTGGAGAACTGGAAAAAATGGAAATTTTCTTCATAAAAATAGAATAAAAAATAAGAAACACGCATAAAGTAAAACAGCCACAAAATGTCTTTTCTCTTTCTTATTTCGCCTTAAAGTCGTTTGACTTTATAAAAATTTCATTAAGAATATTTTTAGTGTCAGTGGTGTTTATTGCTCTTGGCGAAAGACTCGCTTCTGCATTGAATCAACTGCTAAACCTTTCGTATAATAATAATAAAAAAATTCCAGCCATATTTTTACTTCAATATTAAAGTTTTTCTTTGGCAAATTTTCAAATTTAGTTTAAAAAAATAATAATTTTAAGTGCATTTTTTTTTCTATTCGTTTCCGTGAAGATTATTTCTCCTTATTATGTTGATAATCTATTCAATTTGAAAGAAAATTGAACAAATATTTTTCTTCTTATTTCCATCTCAGTTTGTTATGAATATAACATTTGTTAGATAATTTTAGAATGTTACTCGTAACGTTTATGATGTTTTTTTTAAATTTAGAAAGTTCTCGATTTCTTGAATAAATTTATGCAGCTTTAAAGATTTTTCTGGAAAACTGTGTTTTTTATAAGTATTAAGTTTATGATATCGTGTTTTAGTATTTGTTTCTCGATAGTAATTTAGTTTGTAATGGACATTACGTAATCTATCAAATATTGTTGTTGTTTGTATGCTTGCATATTTTGTGTAATGTCTGTAAGTATTCTTTATTTGATTTAAATGATAATCATTGCTCCTTATTATGTTGATAATCTATTCAGTTTGAATGAAAATTTAACAAATGTTTTTCCAGCTCAGTTTGATATGAATATAACATATTTTTAGATAATTTTTTAGAATGTTGTACTCAAGTATTAGTGTTTTTTTTACATTTAGAAAGTTTTCGATTTCTCGAATAAATTTATGAATTTTTAAAGATTTGGGTGAGAATCTTGACGTGTGGATAACTATACAGGTGTTATTGTTATCCACACGCCATATTGTAACTACCAATTTATGAACACTTAAGAATCAACTGCATCATAAAAGAGAGAGGGAAAGAATCAAAATCCATATAAAAATCTGAATAACGTAAAAATCGACATAGATCATATAAGAATCGAAATAAATTATTTAAAAATCGAAATGAGGTGTATAATAATCAAAATAAGTTATTTAAGAATCGACGTGGATCACAAACACATATAAGAATTGAAATAACCTACGTGATATTCGTAATAGATCATGCAAGAATCGGTACAAGCTTTGTATTAATCGAAATGGAGAGAGAGAGAGAGAGAGATGAAAATAAGTCATATAAAAATCGAAATACAGTGAGACCATAGACTAAAGATATACACTACTATTATTACTCTATGAGTGAAACCTAGCTACAACGATATTCGATAAAATGATAAATCCCTCTACAACGATATCGATTGCTATAAATCCCACTACAACGATGTCGATTGCGATAAATCCCTCTACAACATAGTCTCCCAAACTTTTTGTTCCCATCGCCCCCTTCTTCAAATTTTTTTTCTCTTATCGCCCCCCAACTCAAATAAACCCATAGGATCCTATGTTAAATCAGTTGGTTCTATCGCCCCCTTGGACCATTCCATCGCCCACTTTGGGAAACACTGCTCTACAACAATACTCGATACAACGATGAATCCCTCTATAAAGATGATCGTTTAACGATAAATCCTTCTATAACGATATTATTTTAAGTCTTATTTAAAATTACTATATTCTGATATAAAACTGCTGCCTAACATATAACGATAATCCTTCTGTAATGATATTTCTTCTTGATCCACAGAGTATCGTTACATCGAGGTTTCACAGTAGATAGGAGTAAGTCGTATAAAAATCGTACTAGATCATGCAATAGTCGACATTTTGTTGGATTTTCAGGGCGCTGCATCTATTTCACGCGTGGTTAAAGACAAAAAACACGCTATCAAAACATCGGATGTTTTATGTGCCGATAATATCACATTACACAACGACTGGCAATATACTTGTATATATATATTATGTATTAAATTAGCCTTTGTCGCCCTATTCAACACCGAACTTCACACGTCATTTCTCGGGTGAACATGTGCAGTAATATTCGAATATAATTACAGTCGTTCTCTTACCCATGGTGTGATATAATAGCCAAAGAGAAAAGTTATCATCATTATCACGTTATTTTTATTTCTGTAAGAAAACGATGAAAGCAGGTGATGCAGATGGTGACGATCCTTGCCCATCACTTAAGTTCCCCCCCCCTCCAATGGTGTATCATTTGCAGTTTTTCACCCAATTGCACCCTCTCGTAAAATGCATGCATCCTCCTATTGCCTCATTCTAGCTTCTTGTTTTCTATAGATGAAAACACTATTTTTATATTTTTTTTAAGGGATGTTGAAATTCCAGCTTACGCATTTTTTTTTTTTTTAAAAAGAAAGGAAAGTGTTTAAAAAAAATGTAAAAGAATTATATCTAAGCAATTTCAAAAATTTTTCTCGCTTCACACTTTTCTTGTTTTTTCTAAGAAAAGAAACCGAAAAAGTGAGTTATTTTGCGCGGCATATTTTCTCACCCTCTCTCTCTCTCAGTTTCTGTATATTTTTATCTTTTATTTTTTAAAGAAATAAGAAAGCTTAGCGCTTTTCCAAAATCAGACAAACGACTTTTTGTCTTTGATCATTACCTGGTGTATGAGAGAGAGAGAGAGAGAGAGTGAGAAAGTCTCAACCGCCCTTACCCATAATAAAGCTTACTCCTTGAGTTCTAATCTTATTTTGCTTTTTTTTTAAGTGGTTTTTTTTTTCGCCTCTCACTTCTTGGCTCAGCTGTGCAAATTTTCAAAAAAAAAAAATCTCTTTCTCTTAAAAGTAATTCCAAGTAAAATGGTTGGAGGGTTTTTCTCCTTCATATTCGGTGTCCTTTCCACACTAAACTAAAATAAACCGCATGAGTTTCTTGTGATATGCTTGCGTGTCCGATGCGTGTCGTGATATGAATAGTCTTGGAAGTTTCGTGATTTTAATGTGTTGGTTCTATTTTCTTTCCTTTTTTTAATACCGGAAAATTGTAATTGACACAAATTTTACTGATTTTTTTTAAATATTTAAAAGATATAATAGATATGTCTACCATTTTATATATGGTATCAAAAACAGGAATTTATCCGTTTCAATATGAAGCTGATTCGAGATAATAGATTTAATTAATAAATGAATAATCAAGGAATATGACAATTTACTAGGGATGAAAATTTTTAGGACAGATATTCTAAAAATTCAGTAGACTGTATAGCAAAATATTCTTGAAAAAAGTCATCATCTAGTCAAAAAAAGTCTTCAGTCTTCCAAACTACCGTTTTCACTCAACTCGAATTTTACCATCATCCCACTTCACAAAATAATAATAATAATAAGTACAATAACATAATCAGCACCCTCTAGACAAGTAAATTCATAGGATCCCATATATAAAAATATGCATTATAATTATACATTAGTACTGTATCTGCGGCTTCTACCGCTTCCCCCTGGTACATTCCAGTGCTCCCTAATTTGCCCACTTCGGGAAACACTACTGTATCATTTTGTATTTTCTCCTTTTAACCAACACTTGGTAATTACAGTATTCGACAAATAAGTAATTAGTATTGTAACTCAAATTTTGTTCAGTTCCTGGTTTCATATAACATAATTGTAAAAATCTGTATAGTCAAACAAAAATATATTTACCGCTGAATAAGAAAAAATCCATTTAAATCGACTTGCACTTTATTAACATTGGGAGATTACACACAATATTTCACTACAATTTTACGCAATGACTATAAGTTATGGGAATCATGATCCCTGAATTTTTATTGTTCATACCGTGCAGGAGGTGTACATATGATTGATTTTTGGAGAAAGCACAAAAATTTTGGATTGGGGGTGGGCACAAGGTATCCCTTTTTAAGAAATTTTTAGTTACCAACTTCAAAAACACTTAAATCACAGAAATTGACTAACACGGCAAATGAAAGTATTCCCTTTCGATATTTTAATTTTTTATTAAAAAAAATATTCCTTTTTTTCATAATTGATCATCTTAGGCTGGGGGGGAGGGGGACACGAGCCGCCTCTGCTTACCTGAGCGTTTCTCGAGAACTCTAGTTACTGATCTGGGATCATATACTTGTTATTGAGGTCTTAGATAATAATAATAATAATACGGTATTTAGATGAATGAGCACACTGTTCATTACGTGATTTCGTCATGTACGGCAATGAAATAAATATTCGACTACAGAAAATCTTATGATTTTGTAACTGAGTCCATGAATGGTATTCCATTTATACAATAATCACTATTTGTCCCTAAAACCCCATAAAAAAGTCAATTTTCTTTCCCTCTCTAAAAAAATTCGGTCATGAATATAACTGAAAGCATTACAAAACGAATACATTTAAAGCGCTCTTGCGGCCACAGTTAATCGTCATCTCGCACAAATGCACTTAAACAATCTATGAATATTTGTTGGCTTTTAAAGCATTATACGTAATCAAAGAAATAATCTTATTGTTCTTTTCAGTATTTCATCTTTTTTATGAGTTATATTCCAGCATTTCTGTCATAATTATAATAATAATGATTCGCTAGATAAAGGCTGAATTCCCATATCGGCTAAAATTCGTATTTTCCCATCCTCTTTGCATTCCAAATGTAATTAATAGATTGAATACTCGCCGAGACTGTCTACGAGATAATACACTCTCACCACTTTAGCATAAACCTCATATGTATGCAAACTCACAGACTGTGACTGTATCCTATAAATCTAGCAATTAACTCAATGGATTGTGGAATCATTCTCGAGAAACTTTGGGGAGAAACTACTTTATATTCTTTAATAGAAAATTTAGCTTTAAATGACTCGGTTAAGTACCTTAAATGACCCGCTCCGAGAAAGTAATATGGTGAATATACTTTTTTTTTAATCATTATATTGAATAGTTGATTATGGGGGAAGGTGCGCCGAATTATAAATGAAATCGTCTTCGTGTGTCTTTATGGTGGACGTAAGTGGTGTTGGGCAACGTTATTTCGAATATATATATCCAAAGAAATATGATTTTTCTCAGAAGAAAAGTGTAGAAGAAAAGCTTTTTGCTCGTTTCGGCCTTCACCGAAATTTACCGAAATCATAATTATTTACTATGAGAGCTCTTATTTATTTATTTTTTTTCATTTTCCTTTTCTTTTCAACCTCACTTTCGGTTGGTCTTCACTTTTTTTCTTTTTCTGAAAACTCCATTGTTTTCAGGTTCTTTAAGGAATCAAAACAAGAGAAAAAGAGGTCAGATTCAGTCTTCACCTGTTTTGGTTTCCACGAGTCTTCCGACAAGACTGTCTGTATGCGTATGAAATCTTTTTCTCGTCTAAACAACAAGAAGAAGAAGAAGCATGATTCTGTATTGGAAATAATACAAAGTAGAATAGGATGGAGGCGGTGTTCATAACTAACCATTATGCTGTATGAATAACAATGAGCATGAACACACATATGTCATACTTCTTTCTTTTTTTTTTGGAAAGGGTATAGAAGAAAAACGAACGAAATATTTCGGAAATATATGCGTTAACCTACTTTCAAGTACGTGGGGGTGGAGAAAATAAAAGTCTTTCACGTTTTACAGGTGTCTGTGGCAAGGCTATGGGTTCGGACTAGAAATGGTATGTGAAAAGAGTAAAAAATTGGATTGAATATTTATGCGTTGGTCAGTTAGTAGATGGTTTATCTCTCTAGGAAATTCTTGAAGAAAATTTTTATTTTCAAAACGTAATGACTTAATGTTCTTGAATAATTTCCGCCGGAAAAAAAATGTAATGATAGATAATTTTACCCATGGTTTCTGTTGCTAATTTCATGTAAATCTCCTAAGGAAATTGAATTGATGCTCCTATTGTTCAGCATCCGAATACTTTTCTTTAGAGAGTAGCCTTGTTCGTTTAAGAGAGTGATTCCCAACGTGGGCGTTAACGCCTCCTGAGGGGTGATAGAATGTTCCAGGGGGGCGTTAGAAACTGCGGGTACAACATAGGATCCTATGGGTTAGATTGCGTTGGGGACGATGGGAGAAACAAATTCCTGAAGAAGGGGGGCGATGGGACAAAAAAGGTTGGGAAACTATGGTTTAAGATGTCTCACATAGGACTGTCAAGAAGTGAGCTGGAGGATGACTCGGTAAAGGCCCGGTGGCAAAGTTCTGGCGTTCAGGTGTCGTATATCTTGATTTAATATGAGACTTCTTTGTTGGTTCTAAAATCTGGACACGGTAACACATATCAGTCTTTGATGCGGTCGTGTGGGCATCGTGCTGTACTCTCATCATGAGGACCCAGATTCGAATCCCGTTGGTGGCTGAAGGTGGTTTTCTGCGGGTTTCCAACTTTGACGCACAAATACGAGCCGGTCCCCTATTTGAAAACTGTCTCTCCGTGGAGGAATGCTTATACGAGGAACCTGTATGTACATTCGAGTTAAAGCGCCTAGAAAGGAGGGTGCACATCCTCCTCCGTCTCTGAGGGAAAAAAATAGGCTTTGCCGCTTCAATGCCGTCTAATCGTTAGCAAAAAGCGGGATAAGGAACGGCGATTGGCTAGCGATAATTCTGACGTCGCACTGCGCTCAAAGATTGTGGATGAGTCAGCTGGGTTTCAAGGATGCCTAGATTAAGTAATAGTAGTAGTCTTTTGATATAAAAGAGATGTACCGAGTACCTGGCTGTGACATGTAATTACGACACCGGTGTTTATTGCCCACGAAGGATTTGTAAATGAGACTTCGATGTACTTGATGCCTCATCGTGTATTTACATGATTCCTTTTGGGACTGATAAACGATGCTCCCCCCCCCCCCTTCATTAGATCCATTCTACCAAAAAAAAAAAATTGTCTTAGTCAAACTAATCAACTCCCGATGTAAGGACACGTCTTTCTGTGCTGCAGGTGTCAGTATGTCAGAGCACGTGAAGGGTTGGTCTGTAATTCCCGTAATAACAAGAATAGCCCATCAATTTCAGACTTATACTAGGATTCACACACACACACCTATTTCACCAAGACACTCGTTCTCGAACCTCATATTCATAGACAAGGAGCAAAAAAAAGAATTGGATAAGACCACCCTGATGAAGAGTGGAGTGAAATAGACCGATGCCCTCACATCCTGAATACCTTCCTCGTATTATAACATGGTTTGTGCATGCTCTTTCCCAGCAGTAGATGGAGATAAGAGGGAAAACGAACAAGATGGCTGACCAGAAACAGCATGGAGGCGGATATACGCGACCACGACATACATAGAAAGAGAGAAAGAGATGGACATTCGTTTGGTGTGTGTGTTCTTATATATAAGTTCGCTCTGGCTCTGAGTAGTAGTATTTTCGTCTCCTGCGGAGATGACAACGTGTGATTAATAAATGGCGTTTCTGTGTGCGCTGCCTTGTGAATGCCCCGTTTTTATCTCGCTTTATATTATAACCACTTTTATTTCTCTTTCTCCCCAATCCTCTGGGATGCTGATGCTACTCCGTCATCATTTGTCTTGCTATCCGATTCTGCGATCTATATATTTTCTTGTGTGTGTTCAATCTCCAATCTTGCATCAGCATCTCTCCACTCGGAGGCGTGAGATGATGAAATGGAGGCGCTTCTCATCCAGAGTCGCTCGCTGTTTCCATGTCTGCGCCCTAAATATATTTCATTTTATTCAGAAACTAAGTACTTTTCTTTTCGTGTCAATCGTTGTTGACCGTAGGTCTTTTCATTAAGACTGGAGGGTTCTTCAACGTGTGGCCCTCGAAGCTTTTTTGCCGTGGCCCGCCGATGAATAAGGCTTGCATTAGAATACATTATAGAATTACATTATAGAATAAATGGAAGATAATTTCGGAATTTATGAGTAATAATTTCATAATTAATGTGAATATAATTTCATAATTAATGTGAATATAATTTCATAATTAATGTGAATATAATTTCATAATTATTCAAAGAAATTAGTGGGGAAAAAATGTATTCAGCATTTTATGAAAGCTCAAAATTAAGGAAAAATATTTCCAGAATTATCGAGAGAAATATTTTCAGAATTAAGGAAAAATATTTCCAGAATTATCGAGAGAAATATTTTCAGAATTAAGGAAAAATATTTTCAGAATTAAGGAAAAATATTTTCAGAATTATTGAAATATTTTCAGAACTAAAGAAAAATGTTTACAGAATTTAATGAATTCAGTATTTAATTACAGAATATTACAGTTCATTGAATGGAATAGTTTCATCATTTGATAAAGATCGATATTTAATAAATTAATATTTCAGTATTAATGAAAATTTTCATTTAATTGAAAAAATAATTCCAGAATTAATGTAAATTAATATTTCATGAAAAATCTCAGAATAAATGAAATTCTCAAATGTAGCCCCTCTTCCCCCCCCACACTGTTTGACTCGGAGCCCTGTACCCCCATTGGTCCCAGGGCCGCAACTAGACTATTGGTCAGCCGGGGCAAGCATGCATTTTGGCACCCCCTCGCAATATTGAAGAGCTTGAAGGATGAAGTTTGCTCCCCCCCTGTGGTCTAATACCCGGGCTCCCCCCACTCCGTTTGGGCCCATTCCGTTAAGACGCCATCGCGTGAATCTAAATTCCGTAATATGACTGGGCCCTCACGCTTCGTGGGAATTTTTTTTTCTGGTCCGCAATGCCTCAAAAATAGAAGACCCCCCCCCCCCTGCATTAAGATGTTTCCATTCCGAATAAAAGATCCACCGCTTTCTATAATCATTCCATTGAAATCAGTGATGAAAAATAGCATGTGTATAAAATTGTATGGCGTCATTTCTAAACGCAAATGAAAATTTAATGCGTGTACGTGGAACGGCGGAAAATTATTACAAAGTCTGTGGTGATGTTAACTAATGTTAATTACGGCTACTGATAGCGTAGGGTCGGGGGGGGGGCAGGAAATGGTGCTCATCTCATGCTCAAGACAGCTGTCAAGAGCTCAGAAGAGAAAGTGAAATGAAATCCGCTCCTTGAACAACGGACGAAAAACCATTACATTACAATCACTGGCAAAGATGTGGGATTTTTCATTTTTTTTCTGGGCCCAGAGGAGGAGGAAAAACAAGAGGATTTTTTTGAGACCGGTTTTCTCTTCACTGTGATTTTATTTTTCTTTAATGCATGATTTTTCTTTTTTCTTATGAATAAGAAAAATAAGAGAGAGGGAGAACAGGTATCAAAGGAACAGCCGCCGGCGATGCAAAAACAAGTTATCACCATTACAGTCAATTTAACGTCAAGTCCGCGAACGTCCCCCCAGAAAAGCTATAGGGCGTTCTTGACAGGGCCAGAGATGACCCGTCTTATCTTTTCTTTCTTGCATCCTTCAAGAATAACATCTAGCTAAATTCTAACCACTTCTGCCATCTAGTGACCTATGGAAGAACTAAATTTGTCTTTTTTTCTTTTTTTTTTATTCCAACTTCTTCAAGACGAAAATATATTTTTGCGTTTCTTACATATTTCTAGCGAAATGTCCAAAGTCATAGAAATGTATTTTTCTTTTACCTTCATCAACTCGTAATCTAGAAGGTATGGTGGGAAAATCAGCTAGTCCGTGTGATTCAAAATGATCTTAAAACTTTGGATACACTGTAATCTAATTATTTCTCAACCTGGGGCCATTCAGCCTCCCTTGCGGTACTGAGAAGGGAGAGCGTGGCAAGTGGTGAAGGGAGGCCACAGACAGCTGTGAAGAAAAATAACGCTTTCTAGTTAAATTCCAGAAAAGTGAGGTAGAAAAAAGTGTGACTATTTTCAGAATCCCAGCAGAGCTGTCCATAGAACAAGAGCCATCTGAAGACATGGGCACATTTGAGCTTGACAGGGGCTTCTCATATTCATAGGGAGGCTGTATGATCAGATCTTTCAATCTGATCATACAGACGATCAGATCTGGTACGTGCTACGATTTTCGAGTTTGGTTATGTAACCTGTTACTTCCAGCTAAGTATGGGCCCTCAGGCAGGGCCGTAGCGCGCCTTTTCTGGGCCCGGGGCAGAATTTTTTTTGGGAGGCTCCCTCGAAATGTTATGGAAAATATGTGCACTTTTTTTTCCGAGGTCCTTCCGTTCAGCTCGGGGGGTAGTGCCCCGCTTCCCCAGCCTAGTTACGGGCCATTTTTTAAAACCCATGTACGGGCACCAAAAATTGCAATTTTGTTTCGAATTATGTTTAGTAGACGGCAGCAAAAGTTTTAATATATTTAGTCAAATTTTTTATACTGTATTTGGCTACTTTGGTGGAATACTCGGCAGAACCCACGAAAAATCGAGTTATTCAAAAGATGTAAATTCAGTTATGTAAAATTTGTATAATATTTCTTTTGTAATTTTAATTACGTATCTATGCAATAATTATGAATTTTCATGACTTTAAACACATCTCATATTGTCAGAATTTCATTCATATTCAAATAAAGAACCATTTCCGTTATGTTTATACTTTATAATATGCAATTTAAACAGACACTCCCTCTTCTACGGACAATCTTTGTTGTCCCACGATTGTCCGCAAAAGAGGGGTTTTACTGTAATTGCCTCTCCAGTCCAATACATAAAGCTGTATATCCAGCTACGTCATACGCTGTGGCTTGTCTTTCACAAATTCTCATCCCTGTTCGGATTCAGTTACTGTATCCTGTCATGCCGAGTTTATTTTTACACCTATCGGTTTTTATTACAAGTTTTTTTCTTGATTTCTTAATGTTAGCTAGTCAGTGCAGATATATATCGCATGATATTGAAAATATTTTTTTTTTCGAAGTATCAGATACTCTCCTAAAAAAAATGGAAACAACTAATAAAGCCAAAAAGAAAATTAATAATAAATGAAAAGATTAAATTATCAGGGGCGTTTGGTATCGACGTACTTTAACTTCGAAGGCCTTAATAAAGATGGCAGATGACAACGTATCAAAAGCAGAGGGTTTTAGGTTACTTCACTGTATTCGTGTTCATAATCACGCTTCTCGGATACCATCGAGTCTGTTGAGATTTTCTTCAATGTTCTGGTTACTTTAACTTAATCGATTATGATACATTCTTTTCTTTTTTAATCTTCGTGTAATCATTATTATTATTATCTTTAATTTTGAATCTTTTTATTCGATGTAATAAAAAGGAGAAAAAAATTATTATTCAAGTATTTTTCTTTAAATGCAGTCCACGCCACTTGATGTGATCGCATCGGGAATCGAGAGTTCCTAATAACGATAACCGAATGATAACTATATCTAAAAATGTCCTGTTCGCAAGTACGGTGACCATTCATCTTGTATGGTTGAACACGAGGTATTTGACGAAAAAAAATTCAAACGGCAAGTTGAAATATCATTGAGAAAAATGAGGGGAATTGAATTGAATAAAACTCACTATTAAATTAGGTGAAATATGGGACGTTGCCAATTTGGCCATCAAAAACGTTATATAATAAGTCTTCAAAATCCCAAATTGTAGTTAAAATCGTTGAAGAATTCAGAAAAACACGTTGAATCTGACAAATACGTGAGATAAATATTTGTATTTACAGCAATACATAAACAGCGTTTTCATACTTATTACGATAATTATCATAATAAGTATGAAAACGCTGTTTATTCAAGATTTTGGTAAACATTACAAATTCAAAATAGCATCATTGGAAAAATGGGACGAATGTATAAAAAAATTCTGAACAAAGAAACAGGAATATATCTAGAAATACAGGAATGTCCCGTAATACGGGACGCAACAGGTCCGTCGAATTATTTCACACATTCTACTGTTCCTTGGGTTCAGAATGATTGAGAAACGCTGCATTAACCTATGCAGACATGGCCAGGGAGTTCTCATGTTCACGGTGAACTAACATAATAAGGTTTGGTATTATACTTTTCCCGAGAAACCATGATGTTGAAATGGCCCTGCATAAAATCTCACTGAACTCTATCCCAGAGATCGGCCTTATTTTCAAAATTTTTGTAAACTTAATGAAGTTAATTCAATAAGTAGGAAAGCTCTCGGGTTATATGCCGGATAAGACAGAGGCCATGGGGCTAAAAATTGTTAAGGAACACTGATTTAACCTATCTGTAACGTACGTGAAGAGTATCGTACATGCTCATATACAAGGGAAAAACTATTATAAATCATTCCATTCCTTTCAACACGAATTTTCGTGATTAACTTGTTTGTTAGAGCGACATGAACATTAATGAGACAAAGAGTATATGCTGTTGTTGTAGTTGTAAATTATTGTATACCGGGTTTCGATGAATATGTCCTCCTTTTTTTGTGCGATTAATTTACTGCGTGTTGTTGCTTGTGCCGGAAGGAAAATTTACCACAAGTAGTTGTTATTAGGAGAAGAGAATTATTCCTATTATAATAACGCCATTAATTTCTGTGGCAGGTGTGAGTTTTGTAGTTAGACGGAAGAAAAGTAAAATTTACGACGTCCAAAGTATTTTAATTTACAGCTCGAAATTCGCTTAAGACGTTCGTTTTGTATGGGTCGCTGTTCCTTACGTACTTCATTCATTATTATTGTTTGAAAATTGGTTTATTTGGAAGTTTCAGTTTATTTATCATTTTCGTTTATTTTTTCGTTATTTTGTTTCAGTTGATTATAAAGGGTGAGTGAGAAGTCCTGGACACATTTTAAAAACTAATAAAAAGTCTAAAAATTGACATAAAAAAGGGTGCGGTTTGCACCTAAGTACTTATTAAGGCATCGAGTTCTTTTTTCTTCAAATAAGTAAAAAAATAATCAAAGTTTCACTCTCAGATGGCACTGTGTCACGGAAAACTTGACACAACATATAAAATTCGACACAAACAATGCATAATTACCGTTTAATGCGATCTGCGTTGCATAAAACTTGCACATTTGAGGGGGTTGGTTGGTGCACAATCTTGGCTTCCCGTGCTTTCCTTCAGGAGAAATCCCTGACTTTAACGAATATACGAATATTCAAAAAAAAATTTATCCACTTTAAAAAGCTTTAGTTTTTTTTTCTGAAATTTTGTGTATACTTTCATACAATTTAACGAGAACTTTTAGGATTTAAATTGCTGCTTTTTTTCGAATTTTAACTTCAACAACGCGCAACTTTTTCAAACGTCACCAAAGTTTATCCATACTTTGTACCGCAAATATTTTTTAAAACAATTTTAATAAGAAATCTTCTCGGTAAAGTATGTAGCATTTCCGTGCTGAGAGACGTACTTATACAAAGTTTCAATGCATTTGAACCAGTGATGTTTGGAAAAATGTTCCTTATCTGGCAAAAAACATAGTTTTGAGAAAAGAGTATTTCAATGGAAAACATTAGCACATATAATGTCTATCAAAGGCTTTATATTGAAATATTTCAAAAATACTTCCAGTGCTGGTAGAAGAAAAACTCGAACTCATTTAGACGCAGAAAATTTTATATTATTTTAAAAATTGAAAAATGTTTTTTTTGGAAAATTTTTTGGAAAGTGCATCAGCTCCCTTTAAATATGAACACTCTCCTTCGTTTGAATGGAGCTAGAGCTAAAAAGTGTGCTCATATCGAAATGTGGTAGTTCTATGCAACGCGAAATCGTAATAAACTTTAAATTATGCACAGTCTGCGTCTCATTTTGTGTGCCATGCTCAGTTTTTCGATGCAGCGCCATCTGTGAGTAAAAATTTAGCATTTTTTTAATTATTATTTACGTTAAAAAAGAACTCGACACTTTAGTTAGTATTTTGGTTCCGCACTTTTTATGTCAATTCGATTATTTGCTATTAATTTTTAAAATGTGTCCAAGACTTTAGGCGCACCCAATATTTTTGTGTTATGATTTGTTTATTTTTTTGTTTATTTGTTTATTTTGTCATAATATCCTCCAACCCTTGTTTGTTTATTTATTTTTTGTTTATTTTCTTCCTTTTTATGTTTATTTAGTACGGGTGTCCACGTTACCACTGAAGCCTCCATCATTAGGTAATTCAAAACCGATAATTAAACACGTTTATAGCTACTTTTTCGCGCTTTACGTGATTTATATTATTGTAATATTGATTATATGTTTCTTTTTCTCTTCTATTTTCCTACATCTGGTAGATAATTAATGTTTAACAAATAGTTTTTCGATCCCTTTTGGGGAGGTAGATGCTTGGGAATTCATTGTGTTAATTTCGTTTGATTACACAGAACGGCTTCATTCGAAAACAACATATTCCTGTGAAGGCAATGAGCTTAATGTCGGCTGTGACGAAGGCAAAGTGATCCGATTGATTCGAGCCAATTACGGCCGCTTCAGCATCAGTATGTGCAATGATAATGGACATGTGGACTGGAGCGTCAACTGCATGTCGTATAGGTCTTTCTTAATTATGCAGGACAGGTAATTATCATTGACTTCTCTCTTGTGAACTACAAACCAATGTAGAATTTACAAAGCTCGTGTTCTTTTAATAGCCCTTCAAATGCCAAGGGCTCTCATAATGTCTTGAAAAGTGTCTAATGTATTTTTGAGCTGATAGGCAAATACAAAACATGTCTTTTAGGTCACTTAATTGCTTATTTATTTATAGCATGCATGCTGACCATATTTCTTCGAGAAGAAAACGGGGAATCGGGATCTCAAATTCGGGAATTCGCTAAGTTGTCGTTTAATGTGACGCTAAAGGGGAAAAAAAGCTTTAATTAAGTCCTTAAAAGTCTAATAAATCACGGAAAAATTGTCAATGGCTGGAAATGAAGCACTACCACAAATCGCAGTTGATTAAAATTTCACGAGAAAAAAAAAAAAGGTTCAAAAATAAAACATAGTAAATATATGAGAAGAATATTCATGTTTATAGTCATAATTATCATATTATAATTTATAAGTTGGGAAAATAATTTCAATCCTTCATTGAAAAGACAGGCTATTTTCATGGAAAACGTCTGGACGGCCTAAATTATGAGAATGGCCCGGAAAATATGGGTGATGTAGTCACCCTAACAGCATGTCACTCGGTGTAACGTTACTATATAAGCAGGGCTGGACAAATCGAAAAAAAAATCTAGGCATCGGAACAATTTTTCAGCCCTACAAAAATTTTACTCCAGGAAAAAGGTCCAAAATAATGCTTCTTTTGACTTTTTCCATAGGAATAGTGACCTCTCATGTTGGCAGATGTGCTGCTATAAACTCCAAAAGTATTGTGCTGTTCTCAGTCTGAAATTTAGTAATTACACAAAGAAAATTCTAGCTACTACTACCAATTTTTATAGTCCCCATGGTGACCTGGGATTTGTCCAGCCCTGCTACAAAGATATTCAATTTAAGCCGCTTGTTTCATCGAGATCCAAAGAAAGGTATCAATTGAAGCGACTCGATACTGGTCTTGGACTGTCCAAGAGTCTAAAAATTCTTCGCTGTGATCGATCATTGGTTGATTGGAGTGGTCTATTAAAAATTTTTAATTTTATGAGATAATAATGCTTATAATTATCTACGTAATGTTTCTTTCCTGTGAATTTATTAATTGGTTATTATAAAGTTATTTTGTTTTGTTTTTCTGCTATATATTAATGTTATTATCGCCCACAGATGTAGTCAAAAACAGAGCTGTGGAGTCAGGGTTTCCAGTGCCCTCTTCGGAGATCCATGCCCGGGCACCCTGAAATATCTGGAAGTGCAATATCAATGCGTTTTACGTAAGTATCAAGAACGTGAATTCATAAAGATATTTGTTAGAAACAGCAATGAACTTAAATTCAAAGTTAAAAGTTATTGAATGTAATGGCGATATTGTAATATAGCAATTAACTTATCTTCATAGTCAAAACTACAACATTTAACTTTAATTTTTTTTACTTTGCATTTTCAGCTTCGTTTTTCACGAGCACTACAAGGAAATCTACGGTATTAGTCAATTCTTCATCAACGCCTGATGTAGACGTTATTCCAGAAACGACGGTCGAACCGCTCGAGACGTCACCGATCAGTGAGGTGACACCGGTCCCGACATCGTCATCAACCAGTAGTTCCCACATCAATGAAGTTCCAGTTATAACATTCACTCAAAAGTTCCTGCCAAGCACAGTTAGTCTAGTCACATCGACAACAACTACCACCCAGAGGACGAGTGAGTGTATATTTTTGACATTAATCACAATATACCGATGGTTTAGTGTACACATGTGGCAAGTGACATTTCGCTAATTTTTCAGGAGAGCATTTTCAACGTTCAGTGTTGCATAAAAATGCATTCACATAGCACATCAGTGAATGCTGAAATTCAGCTTTCCTGTCTATTTATCACTTACCTCACATTTGTGCATTACAATATCTGAAACTATGGCTTCCAATTCGTACACTTACTCCATTTTTGAAAAAAAAAAATGTCACTTACCAGTAGGTAGGGCCTCCAAAAAATGACTCGGGGATCCATGATGCCACCTCGTTGGACAGTTTGCCTGTTGTGGCGTTGTATTTGTATTTGTATTTGTCATTTGTGCACTAAACCGTCGTTATGTGCCCGTTGAAACGTTCATTTGAGTTTGGAAAGGAATTAATAAACTATACCAGAATCTAATTAAATTCCGATTTTTTTGGTTTTTCTTTTTAACTTATATTATTTTTGTTTTTTATTGCAGCGACTCGACTGCCTTCCCCTACGGTTCCAAGCGTATTCAGTCCGCCGCCGAATCATTGTCCTCCAGTTATAGCCAGTGATATCCATTGGAATTGGACAAAAGCTGGTTCCGAAGCTATTCAAAGGTGTCCTGGTGGTGCAACAGGTTGGTTATTTCCCATTTTCTGTTACAAGTCAATAGTTTTATATTTTCTTATTTTCTGTAACTGATCAAAAAAAAAAAACCGTAATTATAATAATAGATATCACAGCTTCAGCCTAGAATTTGGCATACGCATCAAACTTTATTGATGCTTCTGTGGTTTTGTGATATCTGATAATATGGTAGCTATTTCTAGCTAATGCTACCAAAAGATTGTGGTGGCGTACTGAAAAAAAAAAGCTGTCTAAATGCAAGCCAGCTATTGTTGCTTGACAATAACGACAATGGGATTAGTGGTTAAAGTCCAATCCAATGTGCCAAAGACTCATGGATTCAACGTGCTGATGCATGAAATCCATGGTCAAGACCAAAGATGGCAGCATTATAATGTATTTTTACAATATCAGCACGGTTTTCTCATAATGTTCAAGCAAATTTATACGTTATCTGGCGTTTGCGAAAATACCCTATTTTCTATCCGTAATACGAAGAGTGAAATATTTTAGGTTTACATGCATAACTAGGAAAGACATACAACACATATTGATCGATCTGATATTCATTTTTACATGAAAATATTCATGTAACAATCTATGTTTCAAGTAAGATGTTTTAATTTTTGGAAATAAATCTTAGAATATTCTGATTTTTTGAAACAAAGAGGAAAAATTAATTTGTCATTCCATGACATATTCAATCTACTTCATGCAAATTTTATACCACCGATATGCTCAAGAAGAACCATTTTAAAAGATGAAAATGAAAATTACATACATAGTCGTACTGTGAATTTCGGCTTTCCAACTTGGATATTTCATGAATTGTGATCGCGAATTTCAGTAATATTCTAATTTTTTTAAACAAGCCTGTGTTTTAGTATTGCAACAGAATGCACATCGCTTTAATGAATATATATTTCTATAATTTTTTAATTCAGGTTTGGCAAGGTGGCACTGTGGCATGGATCCTGTCCGGTGGCTAACACCATATCCAGACTTAAGGGAATGTAGATCAGGATGGGTCATTAACCTTAGAAAACAGGTGAGTTTATATATTTTGTATAAGGTTTTATATGCATAAATAAATATATGTATAAAACACTAGTTCATTCGGAAATGCTCCATTTCTGCACATGACGGAATATTTTCGTTAAATTCCAAGTCTTTGTGAAGTCTTTTCATGATTCTTATAACTACAATTACACTTCTGACAGATCGAGTCCGGAGAGTCGATCAATAGCGTGGCAGCTGAATTGGCTCTAATGACATCATTGAAGTCTTTGTATGCAGATGATCTCAAAGATGCGGCTGAAATCATTCAGCAAACTTTGTCCAGAGCAATTAATGGAATGGAGACCTTCCATGATTTGTGGCATCGATACCATGTGCTCAGAGAACTCTTACAAGTAGGTTCTTTTCTATATATGTGTAAAATCACACTCATAACGGTTGAATATAGCAGTGTTTTTCAACCTATGAACCGTGACGAGATGGCATAGGTGGTCCGCAGGCAGACTTGATAAAATTATTCGCCCGTTGTTGATAGTAGTTATAATATCAATTATTAGTCAATTACTAATCAATCAATAGTTTGATTAGAGCAGTTTAATCAATAGTTTGATCAGTAGTTTGATCAATAGTTTGATCACAGTAGTTTAATCAATAGTTTGATCAGTAGTTTGATCAATAATTTGATTAGTCAATCAATAATTGATCAATGTATCAGTTAATATCCATACGGATTCAAATGAAATTAAACTTTTATACTCGGTTTTACCATACATTATCGAGGAGAATGCAGGAAATTGCGATTCTAAATACAGGAAATCACTAAATTTTGCAAAAAATTTCAATTCATTGCTTCAAATGCAATTTTACTAATTACTGCTAAAATTTCTGAAGGTTTGGAAATAAAGGGCTGCAACGAATCACAGTAAACGAAAATATGTTTCACGAAAAAATATTCGAATGATCTGATTACTATATTTTATTGAGAGAACTGGGATATTAAATAATAATCCGTAAAATACGGGACATCACTAATTGTCATCAAAAATATTGTTAGAAGTAGGGACAGTCACAAATCGTAATTAAAATTCTAAAAAAAAAATTGATTACAAAACGTTAAACTTGACGTGTGAAATGAATATTATTCATAATTTTTGCTATAATTATTATAAATATATTTTATATTATGGAAACGCCTTGTGTTCACTACTTTAGTAAATATTAAAAATTCAAATAAATATTGTTAAAAAAACAGGACAAATGTATAAATATATCGGAACAACGAAAATTACAGAAGTATCCCGTAATACGGGACACAAGTAGTCCGTCAAATTGTTTCAGACATTTTACTGGTCCTTGTTTTCAGAAATGTTGAGGAAACACTGAAATAGAGGATCACTATCTAATGTTATGCGAAACTTGAACTAAATAACTCTTTTCGCGTTGTCATTTCCGTTAGTTATATTGTCTACTTTATGAACTTATCCATCATAAGGGTTTATCAACACTGTGATTAATGTATGTTTTTCCTGTTAATGTATGTTTTCTGGATGAATGTTTTCTGGATGAATGTTTATCTGTTTATCGTCTCTATCTAGTCATTGCTGGTGACCATAAGCAATTTGCTGAAGAAAGACCAGAGAGCTTGGAAAGATCTTTCTGCTGCTGACAGAAGAAACGTGGCATCTTCTCTCATTGATGGTCTAGAAGAAAGCGCGATGCTTTTGGCCCAGTCTTCTGGAAAAGAAGATTCGTTCACGTTAGCTGAAGCCAATGTCTGTAAGTAGTGAGGTCATATATATTTTCAGCTATCTAGATATGAAATATTGATTGATTGCTTTCAGTGTGGATTAGTTCAGACTCTGCCACAAAGCCGGGCAGGGGAAGATTTCGGCAAAACTCTGGGCAGGTGCGAATCCAAGACAATATGACGGGATGGGTGAATTGGGTGAGTTAATTTGATCATCTTCAGCTACAATGGAGTAGATTCAAGCATCTTCAGCTGTGAATGAAGCCGACGCAGAAATCTTCAGTTGCGATAAGCCGAGACAGATATTTTCGGCTCTAAATGAAGCCGAGGCAGACATCTTCAGCTGCGAATGAAGCCGAGGGGAGAATATCTTCAGTAGCGTAAAAAGCGGATGCAGGTGGATCCAGGGCGATATGGCGGATAAGCGACTTATTGTAAGAGGTGCACGAATCATCCCGTATTTTACCTGACAGACGAATTTTTCCCTATATTATTCGGATCTTGGGAGGGCAATCGCCACCATCGTCTCCCTCCCCCCTCCCTCTGGATCCGCGCTTGCTTCTGTGGCAAAGTTCTGGCGTTCATTCAGTTATTGATTGGTGTCGTAATTTTAAAATTATTCGTTTAAAATGGCACATGCATACGATCATATATATGTGTATATATATATATATATATATATATACATATGTTAAACCTTTTACTATGTTTTCTTCTTCCATTTACAGTGCTCTCCGTTCAAGTTTTGAGTGCCAGGATACATAATGCAGTTCAGTTTCCAATACCCGATGATTTTCGGGGTGATGTAAGCGGAACGTCTTGGACGAGAATGGAAGACACGCTCACATTACCTGCTCAAGCTTTGCAAGATATTTCGAAGCATGGTGAGAAATCCTTGTGACAAGAGATAAAAATATCTGATTATTCTCCCCTGCTGTAAATTTATTGTTAAAATTCCATTTAGTGTCATTAGAATGTCACGTATTCTATAAAATTCAAATTCGCCGTTTCTCATCACTAATATTCAATCCCTTGGCATTTACGTAACTTTAAATTTTATCCTAACTTTTAAAGTGTATCAATTCACGTGAAAATCTGTTCATTTTATTTCTTCAGGCTTGGCCAAGGTTGTTTTCGTTGTATACAGCAACGTCGGAGATATTTTGAAACCAGAACCGGGATTCAGAGCAGCTCCATATCATAGCTATCATTCAAAAGATGGCAGTCGAAACTCGAGTTGGATCATCAATTCGAAAGTAATATCTGCATCAGTTGGACAATCTGGTGCGATGCGCCTCTCTCAGCCTGTGATAATCACATTCAGACATCTGCAGGTAACATTAATAACGCGCATTTATGGGGTTTTAAATTATTTTCAGTCGATGAATAATGCAATTCGTTAAAAAAATGAAATTCATTATTATTATTTTTGGTTTTTCAGGAGGATAATGTAACTAATCCAGCTTGTGTATTCTGGGATTTTGATGTACGGTGAGTGACATTTGTATTTGTAAAGAATAACTATTATTTTGGCCACTTATACCGAATGATGTAAATAATTTCAGGTACAAGTGGCATTAATCACCTCAGAGAAATAGTTTTGTGTGCATAATCTGATCTTGTGATCTGTTTAGTCACTGTTTCTCTTCTGCTTAAAAAAGCTTGAGACCAAATGAAATCATCAAAAACGGATTCTTGACCTTTGATTTTCCGCACTGATCCTTTGTGCCAATAAGAAGAGGGCATGGGAACTCCTTTTCTGAGAAGATGAAGGCCACGCACCCCTTTACAGAATAATATTCAACACATAATAATGTAAAATCAATTAGTTAATTGTTTTGTCATCCAAACTCACAGACCCCTTCCCCCGGAGGCCCAGGGACCCCTAGTTAAGGATCACTGGTCTGTGACGATAAATACATATATTCCCTTAAAGCAGGCATCTTCAACCTGTCGGTCGCGAGCACCACGGTGCTCGTTGAAGCTCCACAGTGCTCGATACCCGGGTCTGAATTCGTGCTCGCGAGCTCTTGATCAGTGTCCCGATTAAACACTTTGTACAAATTGCATTAAACAATTAAAATCATCCTGATTTCATGCATTCAGTATGTCAAACTTGCCGAAAAGGTGCTCTTTTCTTTTATGATGGGTGCAGGCAGTGCTCTCGACTTAAAAAAGGTTGAAGGCCTTTGCCTTAAACTGTAAAATATTATCAAAATGGTTGATGAAAAATTTTAATTAGAATTTAAATTAAAATTTAGATTAGAATCTCCGTAAAATGACATTTAATGTCACTACAGTTGAATCGATCATTTAGTATATGATTATATTTATTTCAGCATAAAAACAATATTTGTGCCATTAGATGGTTTTTTTTATTGATCGATTTGTTTGATTTCAGTGAATGGTCAAGCGAAGGATGTTGGGTTCAAACTTCAAATTCAACTCATACAACATGTGCTTGTGATCATCTCACAAATTTTGCTGTGATCATGGAAGTTGGTGAAATCAAGGTAAAAACAACATCTGTATATTTTTCCACTTGAGATATGAATCACTAAATATCTTAAAAATATGTTCTAATTAACGTAACTTTTACTATACAAATTTGATTAACCATTTATCTATCACAATATGGAAATATGAAATAATTATCGTGTAAAATTTTTGATATAGGTCATTTTAGTTCTAATTAAAGTGTAATTTTTTTTTCTTCAAATAATTATTTAGCATGCAATGAATTATTTACTGGTACCTTAAAGTACCCTCAACACTATACGCTTACAATAAAAATACCGATTCAAATATGTAAAATAATACAGCTTCTTGAATATTTATTTGTTTTACCAAAAAGGGAAAACCAAAATTTTCTTTTATACAGTTGTTAGGGAACACTTTGTGCCATGCAAGTGTTTTACTGCATGCACTCACATTAAACACTTCTACGGAGACGAAACATCTGACTTGATTTTATTAATTAGCATATTTAATTAATATCTAGTCGTCTCAAAATTGTGCTGTCTGGTAATCGTAAAGTAGTTATACAGCCTTCAAAATACCAACACTGAAATATGTATGTGACGTATGTGTTACATCGATTAAAAAGGAAGTGAAACTTTAATGTACCGTCAGTAGTCACATGGTTAATTTTGTTTTGATTTAGCATATATGAAAAGAAGTTTCTTTTCTTCATCCATATACTCTTCAATTCTCTACGAGGAGAAACATAGTAAAGTTCTGAGTTTCATTTTTAATTTTTCATCCTCTATAAATGGTTCTGTCGATCACGTGATCATGATACAAATATTTCATCTTCAATTTTATTCATATCATGACCCTTGATTTTATCTATCAATTTCAGATGTCACCGGTATCGCAAAATGTCCTGCATGTGATCATTATAGTGGGATGTGGTATCGCAATCGTTTGTATTCTTTTGGCTGTACTTCCGTTGTTTATTCTGCGGTGAGTGTGAAAATATAATCTTTACATTTCTACAAATGAATACCGCATTCTTCTTTGAAAAGTGTCTTGATTATTTGAGTTTTGTAATTAATTTTTTAATGCAGTATCAGTAATCTTGAATTTTATCATTTTTTACAGGGGTTTTTCCGGCGATACACTAACCGTTCACCGAAACCTACTCATTTGCCTGCTCTTGGTTGAAGCGGTGTTACTGGGAGGAGTAGAACTAACGTGGGAACCGATTACGTGTGCTATAGTAGCTGCTCTTCTGGACTATCTTCTACTTGCCACTATATGCTGGGCATTCCTGGAATGCTTTCAGTTGTATGTGGAATTGGCTGACTTGGCACAACCACAAAAATCTAGATGGGGATGGTATTATGGACTAGCTTACACTGTGCCAGGAGTAATTGTCAGTGTTTCTGCGATTGTTGACGTCAGGAGCTATGGGACAGATCGGATATGTTGGCTCAGATCCGACAACTATTTTATATTCAGCTTCATCGGACCTGCTGTTGGAATATACTTTGTAAGTATACCCCCCCCCCCTTTTCCACAGTGGTTGATAGTTGCATTAAAATGTCATAATATAAAACACTAACAAAAACACCCACCGCTGCCCGAGGTTTTCTCCATATACTGGGATCATAAGAGAAGTGACAAACCATGACGAGCAAAAGGGATAAACATGTCTGAAACTTTAAAGTACCCTATCGTTCAAGTCGGGTCCTGTTAGTCTACATGATAGTTTCCAAACTTTTGGATCCATCGCCCTGTTTTCCAGAAAGTCTTTTAACTCATCGCTCCCTAACTCAAGCGTACCCATAGGATCCTATGGATAGTTTCTATCGCTCCATGGACCATTCAATCTCTCAAGGGGTGATATTGCTCACTTTGGGAAACACTGGTCTATATGCAAAAATTGATGAAGGTCAGTCTAAAATTGCAGATAAAATGCACAGACAGAGACAGAAAATCAATTATATATATACAGGGTGATTCAAAAACTCAACGTCCAAACTTTTAGGGGAGGTAGAAAATGCAAAAACAAAACAGAATCACGTGGGAATGTACGTATGGCCTGAAACACCAACCTGATCATCTGAAGGATAAACGAAGATGCAGAAATAATAAGGCAATAATGGATGGAGAAACTTCATTTAACGATACTTTTACACGAAGACGGTACATGTATACGTCAAGTTTCACAAGTGCTCAAAGTTCTTACCATCCACAGTTATGCGCCAAAAAACAAAAAAAAATAGGATTCGGTTCTGCTTTTTTTTTGTTTTCTACCTCCCCTAACAGTTTGTACGTTCAGTTTTGAATCACCCTGTATATTTCATAAATATATATTCTAGTCTAGTTTTCTTGACTACTCATTCCTCCAAATTAGACGTATGGACTGTTTAGCCATCCGTAAATATGTCTCTGTCACTATCTTTCGGTCGTTCACATGCTTTCACACCCTCTGTATATATATACATATAGATATAAGATTTGCGATTCGATTCATCAAGTAATGTCATTTTAGTTTGACTAACCTTTCTTTTTTTTAAACAGGGTGGAATGGTTTTCTTATGTGTAGCCAGTTGTATTCTTTATCATCATTCAAGCCTTTCAACTACCATTAAAGGCAAAGAAGAGGCCAAACTTGATAAGATAAAGTGAGTATCAAACTTGATATTCAGTTTCATGCTCGGTTCATATCACTCATGTTGTTAAATAAGCTATGCAATCACCACTGTAACCAAGGCTATAACCAAGTTACTATACATCACTAATAACATCACTATAACCAAGTTATTTGTTTTATTCACAGATCTTTATATTTCATGTATTTGCAGGTCTAATATAAGGAGAGCAGTTTTGTTAATGTGCATTCTTGGCATAACATGGACTACTGGACTTTTGTACTTGCACCAAGAAACTTTGCCTCTGGCTTATGCCTTCACTGTATTCAATTCTGCACAGGGTGTTTTCATTCTCATATTCTATTGTTTCACCGATGAAAAAGTGAGTGTCGATAAATCTTTGATTTATTTTTCCAGTCATTCATATTAGATTATAATTTACAATGAATTAGTTAAATTGGCCAGAATTCTTTAACAGTTAAAAAAGTTATTCTTTCATCTTAATATTCCTTCATAAATTAGTTTCAGCATTAATTCAAACAAAATTGCTACAACATTCTGAGCTATATTACAGGGCTCCCAGTAACGGCAGAGAAATGAAAAATGGTGAAGGAAAATGTATATAAAATATTTGGCAAAAGTCAGGGAAAAGTTCTGTCCAGGGAAAAAACTGGAACTTGAAAAACAAAAATTTGAAAGTCTGAAAGGTTGAGATTTTGAATTAAGTTATACTTCTCTTTCCTCCAGAGTTTCGTTCAGGGGAATTGGCAAGCTCATTTTGTTGTGATTCCTATATTAGCTAAAAGTTGAAATTTTTATTATTGTTTTTTATTAAAAGTCTCTTATCTGTCGTTTTTTACAGATACAGCCTCAGCTTGAGAGGTTCTCTGAGTACTGGTTACCAGCGCACTTGCAGCGTTCGAAGGGTACTCTGCCGCCTCCTGCAGCTTTGACGCCAGGCTCCCCGGGCCAACATAGTGTGCGTAATAACTGCCCTACCCTCTCTGTATGCACTCATAGTTCCTCAGGTATTTTTTACCCCCTGCACCCTACACAGCATGGTGTGTGTAGCTTTAAAGCATGTGTGTGCGTTTTTTTTTACCCTTGTCTTGTGTCAAGAGTTTGTTTCTACTATTTTTACTAGTCTACCCTTCCCGTTTTGTGTTTTAACTGTTTTGATTTCGTTACTTTCACTAATTTGTTTTTCCCACTTACCCTTGTTCACTTTTAGTTGCTGGTGTTGAATTTTCCTATGAAAAATATTGCATATAATATATTAATTATGTTACAGTAAAACCTGTCTAAAAGACTCATTCTTCGTTCCTTAAAATATAAGCTCTAATATACAAAAGAACATTCTGGGCCAAAAACAATGCAATCCCTCTCAGGAGGTGGCCCCTTCAGAGAAGTTTCACTTCAAGTTAGTGTACATCAGGGCTTGACAAATCGAAAAAATATTTAGGCGAAAGCCAAATTTCTTAAGAGCCAAGCATGGTTTTTGCTCACGAAACATGCGTCCTTAATAATTTTTTTTTCTACTCATCTGGAACTTCGTAACTTCTTTCCATGTCGAAATGTAATGAAATCAGAAAATTTTGTGTTATTTTTAGACTCCAATTTAGCAATTACATATAGAAAATATTAGGTGTCAATACTGATTTTATTATTGATTAATATGCCCACGCCCTGATGCCTGAATTTGCTAATCCATGATTTACATTTAGATATAATTATGTAATATTTTTGAAGAAAAATTCCTAAACTTGCATGTTCAATTATAAATTTAATTTTGTTACTTTTACTAATTTGTATTTTTTCCTTTTGCCTACCTTCATTTTCAGTTTCATACATGAAATAAATTGAGTAAATTTTATTCATATGTGATTCATTACGGATATTTGATAAACATGTTTTATATAACATGTCAGTTCATGTCACATATAAAAATGTTATTATTTTATAATACTTTACATAAACATTTTATTTTTCTGTTCGAAATTTTTGGCAGTTTTTACTTTTATCCATACATTATAATGAACAGCAAATTGAAACTACCAAAAATAGAAGATACTATGTTTGATAATTTTAGTGTTTTAAATGTTTTACAAAATATCATAGGAATTGATGAAATATCGAATTTTTTCCAGTTTTACTTATATATTATTATCTTTAATCAAATATAGGTGGATTGCCAGGAAGTGGAAAGCCCATCCAAACAAGGAAACTGCTCTGTCAACCTCACTTCCACAACACTAGGTACGTTTAACAATTCGCGTTATTGTAATTCAATTTGAGAAAGTAATTACGGCTATTTTCCGTTGCTTTCTGTTATCAATTTCGTACAATTCTGATAATATTTTTCATTTGATTATTCCGCAGGTCCCCTATATACTACATCAACCAACAGCCAGATTGACGAGTGCCAGACAAATCAAGTACCAAAAGTGTGCAAGGAATTGTATGGTCCATTGCAGAAAGGTGTAGAATTATACAACAGAGAAGACGCAGCACAAGAACAACGCGTATCTCCTTGCAAAGTTTGGCTGCCGTATGAGTGGCAACGTCGTCTCGATCGTCAGTACTTGGGAGCCGGGGACCTCTACGGCCCTTTCAGTGAACATATTTATGAAAGTGTCGACGATTACGGATACTCCGGCAACCCGAGAAACGTTGCGGGCGAATACGGATACCGCTCAGACCTCAGCCAACATTCGTCATCTAGCTACGGATATGACCAGCGACCACTGCTCATCCTCCCCAGACATCCTGGGCACGGTGACTATGGCTCGTCGTGGAGACATTCTCCAGACAAGCAGCACAGAAGGAGGCACAGAGGCCACAGGCGTTCGTCCAGTGACAAAGTGTCGGTGGACATTCCAGAACCAGCCCCTCCAGAAAGAGTAGTCATAGAAACGAACCCCGAACAAGCGGACAATGCTGCCGGCGAAGTCGAGTGGAACCTACCCGATCTCCTACGTTGCCCAGCGGACAATACTGTCGTGATGGCAGTACTTGATGGCGAGAAAGTTGTCAGTCGAGTGCAGCCAGAATGCCCCCGTTATAATCTCAGCACTTACTGCTGATGATTCCAGTTCTTGCGAGAGATACATTGTAAATATTATACATACTTTCAAGGTTGAAAAGAAATTATGAAAAAAAAATTATTATTGACTATCAAACTGCTATATTTTGTGCGCAGCTAGTCTCTTGGGGCCCTAGTCTTGTAGCTAGTACGGCTTATGATAATAAGCATCGTCTGATCTTGGGCATCTTTATCTTCTAAGTTCTGTAACATTCTTCTCCTCATCCTATCAACAACACATTACATTGTTGTTGAAGCAGTATAAAATATCTGATTTTTCACTCAATACAGCTAAGATGGATACAGTGTTGATACGTATCCCTTTGTTAATCCAACCACGCATATGTACAATATCGTTTACAAAACTTTCCATGAAAAATGGGTACTTATTTATATTTGATGTGCGTATAAAAACAGAATCTCATGTAGTATAAGTGCTTTTGCATATTTCTTCACTTATTTATTGTATCACCAGTTTTTTTTTTTTAACTCGTATTTATTTAGATCTTAATTTAAACATTTTTGGGTATGCAATTCTCTCGAGCTATGTTATATTAATATTGTCAGCGCTTTTGCTCTCTTACATCTTCATTCATTTTGTGTTCATACATTCATTACAGTCATTATTCTTTTTGATTTTACACGGCTATGACTGCTACTTAAAGTTGGTCATGGAAACTAATGTGATATATATAAAAATTATTTATAAAATCATCAATTGCCAGAATTTGGTATTATGACATTCACTGTTTTCGCAGAATTTAAGCTTCGTGAATGTATTTAAATCAGTAGCACAGACTTAGACAAAATGATTATTTCGAAATAAAATGTGATAGAATCTTACATTATTGAAATTTATATGATTTCCTTGTCATGTTAGTTCAGGGTCAAAAATTCCCTATTAGTCACTAGCATGGCAATTTACCACAGCCAATACGGTTTCCCCCCCCCCCCACCCCAGATAATTTGACCATGTATAACTTAATTTTAATATTGAGTGCCATAAAAAGTTAAATCAATGGCTATCTAAATACAATCTTTTTGTCATAGATTTTGGAATGTGTGCATGGTTTTTATCACATTTACCTTGTAGATTCACTTAATAAAGAAATTAAATCTTTATTCGTTTATTTATTCACTTTTTAAGAGTGATTGCTTTGTCATTTTATGGGTGTTATCAATAAATATACATGAATATTAAAATGAAAGTTCATATAATAGACATGAAATTGATTCAGTATGTTTAAATGTGAAATTTCATGAAATGCTCAATAGATACAAGTTTTTATTGTCACTTTGTATTAGAAATAGCATTTGTCGGTATTGTCTGTCTTGATAATTAGTTTCTGATGCTCACATTATTATTTTGTAACAAGTGCCATCAACTTCAAAATTATTTAATACCATTCCTTCATTCGCAGTAAAATGATACTGTTTTCATTTTCAAATAATGGAGTTGTAAGAAAAATGAGCTTTTATATACAATTATTTCTCTACAACAATTTTTTCAATGAGATGTATCGCGAATTATTGACATTTTATTCAGCACTTATACGTGTCAAAAAACCATATTTCAAAACAGTATTAAGTAATAAATTAAAACAGAAGTTATCGATCACTAATTGTGACTTGATTGTGATTTTTGATTGATTTTTTTTTCCATCTTAGTGTATGTGTAAATATAGAAACTGTGATTTTTTTCCCTCTAAACACTTGCTTTCATTTGTAATTTAAAATATGCTTCATTGTTTAAATGTTAGTGCAGAGTAAGTCACTGTTGAATTTTTTATGTGTGCTGTGTGTGCTAATTTCCTTCGTGGTTTGTAAATTTTCTAACAATGGCGAAGAAGCAATGGAAGAAACGGAGGGTGTTCCTTTGCGTTGTGTACTTTTTTCGATGTTTGTTTGTTGTCGTAGAATAGAAAATGTGTGATAAACTTTTACGTAATGAACTCATAATTATAAAAGAGAAACAAAAAAATAAGGATTCCTGTGTGACAGAATGTGTGTATGTGTGCATTATGTGTATGAAAGTGTATTATAAAGATTTATAAATTTTTTATATAAATGAACTGGAAAGCACTTCAAACTGTGTTTTTGTGTACTTTTTTAAGCTTACCTACTATTAATAATATTATTATTGTATTTATGTATTAGTTGGAAGAAAAAAATTCAGTGCAGAAAATCTTGTATGAAAAGAAATAAATTTCTTGAAAATTATTAAAATTTGTGTTCAATGGAATTTTCTTGCATAGTATATAAGTTTAATAATATTAATACAGCAACCTCTACAAGGAAGAGGCTGACTAGGCTCTAACTTTGGAGTCCGGGAGATCAAACTTATCGACATGAATGCATGAATTATCCACATGATCTTATAAACATCTCAAAAATTGAAAAAAGCATGTATAATTTTTTTGTACCTACAAATACATCTCATTTAGACAAAGCCAGTGATACATATCTTTGAATGCCACATTGCAAACTACAGTAATGAAACCAATTTGCGATATATCTTAAGAAGTACAGGATTCTGAACATACAAATCTGGTTTATACAGATCTCGAATACCCGATTTATATCAATGCATCTTCAGTTTTGTTTACGAAACCTGAGGTCATATTATTGTAACTAAGTGTGAAATATTATTTATATTTCACACTTATTTAAATACTTAATTACACGTAACATTCAAATTTTTTGTTTTGTATGCTTATTATTTCAACTTAAGGGTCAAAAGAGAAACCTGTAACTTTTTTTGTAATATAAATACATAAATATTTAAGTGTTATGCAGTGTGTGTTGTTCCTACCATTTAAAAAATATATCAATGCAATCAGAAATTAATTCGTGTAATACCAGAAATACGAGTTTAATGCAAAGGGACCGTTCAAGTATTACGTAAGCAAATTTTTAGCCATTTTTGACCCCCTTGTCAGCAGCATTATCCAAACCCCCCCACCCCCCTTGCCATCAAAAGTCGGCAAATCGGAAACCCCCCCCCCAATCGATGATGACGTAATACTTGAACGGCCCCAAAGCTATGCACTTTAGGGTTAAATTTGCGGCAGAGTTAATAGCAGAAACTTCACAAAATTTCATTAATGTTTTACATTATAAATTAACAGAAATAAAAAATTCACAGATTTAGAAGACAGATATAGACAAAATCAGAAATTGACATTTATCAAATACAAAATTGTACTAGAAAATAATCTAACATAATACCCACCCCAGGACGTATGGTTCTGATATGTACACAATCGAAGAAAATTTAATAATTTTGCATCTTAGTGATAGTGTATATCCCATGCATTGGCGTACGCAAAGGAGGAGTTTTGGAGTTCTAACCCCCCCCCCCCCTGAGCCAAAATTATAGTGTTACTAGCTATAACACCCGGCTCTGCCCGGGTTTTCTTCAATGAGGCTTTTTTGGATCACGTGATATCTCCCTCACTTTTTCTTGAGGGACATACAAACCGTGTCCAAGTTAACCAATATGGCGACCTGCGCGATTCATGAAATAAACAAATATAGATTTACACAGAAACGTAGAAATGAATAGATATTTTTCTTTTTTTAAGGGGCGCTAGGTATTTCGATCCCCCCCCCCCTGAACTTCAAGTTATCCATCTGTCTGTTCCAGCTTCCAAAAATTCTTAGTTAAAGCTGTGGAATGTTTTCGATGCACTTTTCACGGGCTCATAACTAATTTTAAAATATCCTAACCCACATGAATTTATGCAAATAAATATCAAAAGAGACAATATGGAGACATTAATTTTCATACTTGAGAAGATATAAATGAAATCAATGATATTGCTCGAATATCCAACTCAAAAGTATAGGTTTGGCCAATTACTTCATATTTAATCTCCTGGGCTTCGTATATCTCTGAGCGAACTGAATATTTCAAAAATCGAGAATTCAATACAATTTTTAAAATTATTGATGGGGCAGAACATCCCACTAATTTCCGCATTTCTACAGTAAAATCGACAATTTTAGCACTGATTTCTATGAGGATCACCCTTTTCCTGACTCTCAAAGCGATGCTGATGATGATTATGACGTCTATTCAAAAAGCCTCATTACTGAGAGTATATTGAAAATGTGGCAAACCATTATAAAGGCATAAACTATCATACATATACTAACAGGATTAAAGAAGTGACAAACCGTTGTAAAGGCATATACACGTCTGAAACGTATTGCTAGGGAACCACGGTAACCAAAGTAAACGTTCAGAAAGTGATTGTTGAGGCCCAAAAACCATTGTTGCCGGACAGTTTTTTGCCCATTTGGGGCATTTGCCCTGGGCTGACGAAATTTTAAAGTAGCCTATCGTTCAAGTCGGGTCCCATTTGGTATATATTCAAAATTTGGCGACGATCGATCTAAAATTGTAGATTTGTATAGAGAACATACACACACACAGAAAATCAATTTTGTATATATAGATTTTGCAGGAAAAAACGTAAACCCTTCCCCCCCCCCCCAACCACAAGGAAAAAATCTGAAAACCCCCTCGAGAAAATTCTGCGTACGCCTATGACCCCACGTATAGGCTTTTTCTAACCGAACACAGTTAATGTTCTATCGCCGATCGACAATTCAAGCCATGTACAGGCAAGTGTAGGCAATCAAAACATAAAGTAACCACATCTCCATAATTTTTTCGATGACTTTATGCATGTTCATCTAAAACGAAATATGTTGAAAAAGAAATTACATGCTACCCAACAAATTGCAGTTAACACCTATTCTGCGACTTTCTTAGATTTCGAGAAATTGTAGAAGAGTTAGTGAAGTTTCCACTGGGTGGCACTTTTTAATCAATTTGACTGATTTACGCGTAGCTATATTACTATATAACTGTGTTGTTTGCACGACTCTAACTGCTTTAAATCGGGAGTTATTCAAGTTTATGTCGAATTTCCCATGTTATGTATTTTTCTTAAATATTTATCCTTTTGCTCCCGGGTATCCCAAAATGATTCAAAGAGCTAGAAAATGATTTTAAGAGGCTGCATGTCTTTATATGGGAAAAGTTAGATTTTTCATAATTCGTGAACGAATAAAGATAGAGGGATGGAAGAAATTTCTATGTATAATAAATAAGCCATGTGCTAGACGAGAAGGCAATAAAAGCGCCCCCTGGTGAATATTTATTGAACTTTCTGATGTTGTCTTGAAAATAAACGAAGCATTTCGTACGAAGCAAATGAACGGAATTTCAACACAAAGTTGTGGAGTTTTATTCATTTTCGTTGATAAAATACAAATTTTACTCGGAATGTACACTGACTAAAAAATTCAATGACTTTTCAATCAATCAATAACAGTTTATGTAATAGACGTCTTATTTAAAGAATTTTAATAAAGGAATACAGTTTAAGAAAGTGTCATCAAACTAGTGTATCATTTTTGAATGTAAACGGTTGTTTTACTGAATGGATACAAACTATAAAAATATTACTGTAAAATAATTAAAACTTTTTTAACGTTGAAGCATGAAAACATCAGTAATCTTTAATAGGATTATATAATTTGCTCTTGAAATGGTATCAAAAAATGTATAACATTGAAAACTCTTTTTTTCATGTCATTAAACTAAGAAATGTTAAAACAAATATTAACCTCACATCAAGTTATACACAATTTACATAAACTCTTCATGGAATCAACATTACAGGGTTACATAAAATTTTAAATAACAAACCGAATAAGATATTTAACACTTCTTATTATGGGGAAAATCCAAATACTATTCAAAAACATTCATAGCAATCGTATTCTGTCATACTTTAAGCTAGGATTTTCATTAATGGGATAGTCCGAAAGCACTTGTGAAACAAGCATGCTCAAATTTTGAAGTCTCGTGTCCTTTTCTTTCGTTATGAAATTTCGTTTCAACCCTTTAAATACTGTCGAACAGCTATCAAAATCGAAAATTGTTATGTTCATTTATATTATGGAATTTTCATATCTTATAAGGTAGTCTTTTCAACGTCCCGAAAGAATTGGATGCTGTTGAATCACGATCTGTGCATCTGGTATTCTGCAACTCGTTGGCGAGTTTGAAACAAAAAGCATATTGGTTCTGCAAATATATAACATTATTCAATCATTGTACTAAAGTAATATTAATCTACAATTAATTGATTGCATTTCTGGAACTTACCAAATTGGGAATGAATTCCTGCCTATTGATTCTTATGTATTTGACAGCTTGATAAGCGTCCAGCACTTGTTCAGCCTTCACTTGAGCGCAAACGTAAGCTGAGACACAGTACAGTCCACATCTTGTAGCTCCATCCCTGGAACACATTTGATGAACATTAGATATTTACATACAACTGAAACATATGATTTTATTAAATCATAATTATTCTCAAAATAGTTTTGTCTTAATTTAGCGGAATTTCCCGGTTTAGGAATTATGAAATTTCTGAAAAATTATACATTTTTTTAATTTCAAATATACAGTAATAAACAACAGTTCAATATGATAGAAGATATTTGATTTTGCATGTAGTATATCTCTAGACTTTACTGTAACGCGTTCGTTGATAAGAAAATCTGCGTCCAACTTCCTAAACTAATTTTCTTGTTGACTCATAATTTTTACTTCTACCAAATTTATCTATACTGTAATAAAGATCATGAGTACTAACATGCAATGAACAATAATAGGTCCGCCATCCGTCCTCTTGTACCACAAATCAACCGTTTTTATAAGGTTCAACATCGACTTCGCATCGTCCAACTGCCCAATGCATTGTTCCCATTTTTTGTACTGTATCTGTATCAACTGACGTGGTTTTTTCGAAACCTTGAAATAAAAATAAAATGTGAATCTCTAATCATTATAATTATTTGCGTAAAAGAAATAGAGTAAGTACATTGTTTAAAATGAATAAAGGCAAGGAGCCTCAAACCTCTCCACGTTTCGATATCTTCATAGTTCTGGCCGTATAGTCATCATGATCTTCGATCGCCGCTATTTCGATTTTGAAATTTCCGAAAGTACGTTCACCATCTACAGGCCAGTACTGTCCGTTGTCCTGCGCAATGATATATATCATTAGAATGCCATGTCCAGTATACATTTTCATTTCGATGTTTTACGTCGAATTCTACTTACGTCGCTGTCTTCCTCTTCAAGTTCATTCAGCATTAGAATCAATGACGATTGCGATTGGTTTACCAAGCGAAGGAAATCATTCATTGTATGCTTCATTGGCATTTGAGTGGCTATATAAGCATCTCTCTTTCGATAACCCTAAGTAAACATCACATAGAGAAATATCAAACGAGAAAAAAATGTATAACAGCTTATTAATCTCTAATACAGTTGTGACACTCCGAATTCGAAAATCGAACCCAACAACGAAGCCCCACCCCGTTGGGTCGGGGCTTTATTTATACGTATAATAAAAATAATAACCTACAGGAAATAGGAATACAAATATCAATGCAGGAAAATACATGCAAATATATACAAGAAATTGTGACGTTATGGCACATTTTGTTACAACTTATTGCATTATATACTAGTATGCGAAATCCCCAATTCCACCCGTGTTTCTACACTAGTGCTCTGATTCTGATTCCCAGTCTGAGGAACTCGTCGATGCAGGTGAAGCTTTTAACTCGTATTTTTGTTTTTATTTTGTGTGTACCTTCTCTAAATTTTCTTCTACGAACTGCACAAGGGTGACCAATGTATTTGCAGCATTCTTGTCTTGGAGCAGGCAGGGCCGCAAATAGGGGGAGGGCAGGCGGGTCTGGTGCCACGGGCGCTGAACCAGAAGGGCCGCCAAATCCACCTTTTAACTGCTTTCTCTACATGGAAGGGGCGCCAAAATTCCGGCTTGCCCCGGGGGGGACAAAGTATGTAGTTGCGGCTTCTCCTCCAACGCTGTAAATTATATGCACTTGCATTCCTTGAAACGGAGCTTTCTAGTAAACCGTAAACACGGGTTATTTTGGCCCTAGGGTGTTACTTTGTCCCAGAAAGAAAAAATTATTGAAACATGCATGCTACAAGCTGATTGCTACAAGTCCGCATAGTAATCGGTGATTCCGCCGGGCCGTAGCCCTTGTTGAGCAAGCCTACCTTCATTAGATTTCTAATATTCACCGCTACGTTGCAGTAGCGCTGTTTTCGTAACCCTGTAAAATCATTACCTCCTGAGGTAGTTTTCTGTACCTAGGAGGTAATGGGTAAATACACGCGTTTTGTTGTAGGACCCCATTTGGACCTCGGAGCTTTTTGCCGTGGTCCGCATGATCATTTTCCGAAAATGGTTTAAAACATTGAAAAATTAGAGAATTAATGGAAGAGATAATGTTCGAGATATTGATGAAAGAAATAATTCTAAAATAAATGAAAGCAATAACAATCTGATTAAAACTCAGAATTATATTGAAAGAAATAATTCCAGCATTGAAGATAATTCATAATTACTGAAAGAATTTTTGAATTTTGAAACAAATAATTTCAGAATTAATGAAAAAAAAACATATATCGATGAGAGAAATAATTTTGTAATTTCTGATAGAAATTACATATTTCACAATCAATATAAGAGAAAGTGCATAATTATTAAAAGAAATTATTTAAAGATAGTATATTGATAAGGAAAATAATTTTAGAATTACCGAAATAAGTAACTAAAGAATCATTTAAAGGGATTTCTCATTAAAGTTAATGTCAGAATTAATTAGTCAAATTCTTTTTCTGAATTAGTGAAAAAAAATTATTTCAGAACTAATCGAAATTGATAATTATTACAAAAAATACAATTTGGAATAAATTCTAGTCATAAATAAAATAGTCTTAAATTTTTTTCCCCCTGTTTATCTCCGGGGCCCTATAGGACTCTTCGATTAAGATGTCATTAAATTCTCGAAAGTAGATGAATTGGTAGCCCGCGGGGTCCGCTGGAAGTTTCAATTAGGGCCTGCCAGGTCTGAAATGTTAACCCAGCTGAGAGTTGCCAGGTCCTTAAAAAATTTCCAGCCAAAATCCTATTCAAAAGTAGCCAAAAAGTAGCCCAAAATATTTGGACTTGTGCTGCCATCTATGAAGCAACATACGAGCTACAGTTTGACGATATTCTAGTCTGCAAAGGTGTGGTTTATAGCTTTTCTTGTTATGGTCCAACTCCCCCCCCCCCCTTTTCCGTAAAAATATGGGTTTTTTTTCCCCCCCCCCCAAAGCCAAAAATTTCCCGCTGAACCGTTTTCAAACCAGTCCAATTTGGCGGGAAAACCGCCAATCCGGCAACTCTGACCCCGCTGTATAGAATCAGATTTGGAAGTTCTGCTGCCATCTACCGATCAATATAGCACACATTAATGTAGAGCACAGTCGAAAAAATATTTTATAGTTTTTAAAAATGCCGATAGATGGCAGAGTTTAACGCGTTAAATTCACATCTCTTTTATTCCAGTGTTTCTCAACCTTTCTGAAAACAAGGACCAGTAAAATGTCTAAAACAATCTCACTGACCACTTGTGTCCCGTATTTTGGGGCATACCAGTAGTTTTCGTTGTTCAAATTTTTTTTTATACATTTGTCCCGTTTCTCAACTGTACTTATTTGAATTTGTAACAATTACTCAAGTCCCAATACATACGTTTTCATATTATGGATTATAACTGTGGCAAAAATTATAAATACTATTCATCTCACATATTTTTCAGAAATTTTAATAACGATCGGTGATTATGCCTACTTTTGGCATTTTTTTTTATGACGATTGGCAGTTTCCGTAGTTTACGAATTATTATCCCACAGTGTAGCTTTTTTTTTTTTTCCTCAGTGAGAAATATAGTTATCAGGTCACATGAGCATTTTTTTCGTGAAATAGGCCTATTGCATATTTTTGTTGACAGCTATTTGTATCAGCCCTTTATTTCCATACCCTTCAGCCATTTTAGCAATAATTGTAAAATTTTATTCGAAGCAATAAATTGAATTTTTTGACAAAATTTAGTGATATCCCATATTGAATATCGCAATTTTCTGCATGCTCCTCGATTATGTATGGTGAACCTAGGCATGAATGTATAATTTTATTTGAATCTATATATGTGCCTATTACTGATATCAATGAATAACTTTATTAAGTCTGCCTGTGGACCACCCATGCCATCTTCGCGGACCAGCTCTTGTCCGCGGACCATAGGTTGAGACGCTGCCTTAATCGATGGAATTGAATAGAATATCAGGTTAAAAATATCAGCTATAACGTCAATAAAATGTTTATGAAGATACTGCAATGAAAAATATTTTCAATGATGACGAAGAATAAAATTAAAACTTACTGGTACGAGGACGGCATTGATGTAATCATCGGAATTATCAACATCTAGCTCGCATTGTAGTAAAATTCTCGTCGAATCAGCTTTTCAATGAAAAAGGAAGAAAAACAGATAATCAATAAATAAATGAAAATCTGTTTATTGCATTTTAAAATCCACTTTAACATTACATAATTACGATTAATGTTTATCTCATTTGCAAATTCGGATATTTATTAAACCAGATTTTACAACAGGATGTACGTGTATGAATTATTCCCAGTATCACCAACACGTATGCAAAAAATCATTTATATTAAATTTACTGTATATAATTTTCGTAGTCGAAACTTACTCGGGACAGTCATTACGTCTCTGTTTTTGAAGACATTGTACTCGGATAGAGCAACTGAGCAACATGTCGACACTTCTTCTAGTTTCTGCGTATCTTTTAATACCTGAAATTATATAATGAATGATAATTAACTAAGACGAAAGAAGTTATTGTCTAAACGTTTATGATATTGGGGCTACAGGTCGCAGAAATAAATATTATGGGACACGTCTACCCAGGGCCGTAATTAGGATTTTTACCTCCCGGGGCAAACATTATTTTGTCACCCACACAACTTTAAAATTCGATAATTTCATAGCGGTGTTCTTTGTTCCCACCTAAAATTGCCGCGCCCCCCCCCCCCTAAATTTTGCCACCCGGGGCAGTTCTGGAATTATAAATTTTCATCAATTCTAGAATTACTTCTTCATTTATTCTGAATTTTCATGATTCCTTTCCCCCACAGAAGAAAAAAAATCGAGGCTAAATGGCCCCACTATTATTTTTGCACCGGGTCCCACGTTTGGTAAGAGCGGTCCTGACAGTAGTAGTATAAATATCTCTTATTATTGTCGCATTACTTTGTTAAGGTTCTTCATACAAGATACTTATACAATATTCTCTTCGTGCTTTTTTTAACAGTAATGACAGAACGACATGGAGCCATCGTAGGATGAACGTTTGACAGAAACCTCGTGAATTATTTCTCCAAAAATTTAAACATTGGGCTCACAAACGTCCCGGTGAAAATGTTTCGAATATTGGGACATGTTTTTGAAATATGGAAGCTCGCGCGATAGTAATGTTTAAGTGTCATTCACAACCACACAATCTTAAATTTAATAATACGTTTCAATAATTCAATATTATGAATCATGCCTTACTTGAAATTGTTTCCCAATGAATGATTTCCCATGATGAGGAGAGAGTTCTCTCATCTGCTTTAAGTACAAGGGAATTTTTTCCAAAGCAACCGCTGTTTCTTCGTACAAAAGGGCTTCCAATAAAGCTTCGTGTATGAACAGGTATTGTTCCTGGAATCGTAAATTTAGGAAAGTGAAGCTCATGTACAGGGTGGGTAAAAAGTGCATATAGAGAAACTTTAAAAATTCATAAATACCGGAAAAATAACCGAAATAAAAAACGGTTTGCAGGGTTAGCATCGCTAGGTCACGGGAATTTTTTTCAGACGGGCAAAATAACTCAAAAAACAGCCGATAGGTGACGCTGACGTACACAAGTCAAAGAAAAGATACGCAAATAACGAACAGAATGCCTCCAAATCGCTTATTACAGCAGTATGTGTTCCACATGACCCCCACCACACATTTTAGGGGAGTCACAAATCCGGCAACGGCAGAGTGCAGCAGGTCCACATACACTGTTTACAATGGTGAACTGATTGTGGATTAGGAGCGCAAGCTTTTTATAATCGTCTCATTTGCATATTCCCACTGAAGTCGCTCGTACCAGCGTCACCTATCGGATGTTTTTTTGAGTTCTTTTCTCCATTTTTTTTTAAAATTTTCGTTACCTAGCGATGCTAACCCTGCAAACCGTTTTTTATTTCGGTTATTTTTCCGGTTTTTATTCATTTTTAAAATAAAATTCATATTCTTAAAAGCAGAATGAAAGAAAGAATAAGGTCTTGAAAAATTTGTTTTACCTCAGTCTGCACGAGATTTATGCGCTGCAGTCTAGATTTATTGACGACTCTGAATATGTCCACTCGATTTTCTTCATTTGCTTGTTGGATCAAAGAGTCTAAAGCAATGTACGTTCCTGATCTTCCAGCCCCGGCGCTAATAGAACGATGAAATGTGTGAAAATTATTTTGAGATGCAAAGTCAAGTCAAGAGACATTATCTTATACAAGAAATAAAACTTAATTCCGTTTCAACTCAAATAACTCGTGAATTTTTGCTTATAGAAACATAATGTAAGTGCAACCAGAATTTTTTTGGGTGGAATTTTTTCAATTAGAAAAATTATTGATATACTATGTCCATTTCAGACATCTCGTTTATTTTGACCGTCGTGAGATGGGTTAGTTTTGCCCTACTGTTGCGTAATTTGTTGCCCTTGCGTGTAGGGTAGGACTTCAGCTTGTCATTGCCGTTATGCAGTGCTAAGCCCTATAGGTTGAAGACTATATATAGATTTGTATTTATAGCTCAAACACACATCCCACGACGGACATTAAGAGAGCGGGACTTCTCCCGAATCTGACGTCATTGGCACTGGAGTACCAATGAGGTCAAATTCGATTTACACGCAAGGGCAACAAATTACGCAACAGTAGAGCAAAACTAACCTATCTCATGACGGTCAAAATAATCGCAGATCGCCCTGCCAAGTATTGGTGCTGGGCAGGACTGTAGAGTCAGATTTACTAAATTATCCTGTATATGTATTCTTCGGGGGGTGGGTTAGGGGTCAATGTCGTTTATTTTACTAGAGACTGTACATACAGGGTATCTTGTAAGTCCTAATTCGGCCTTTATTTCTGTGACATACTGTATTTCATTCACAAACCTGGTACAGTAACATTTCTGAACTTATTTTGAGCATTATTTAGATTGGAATCATACCTCTACGACTAACGGCTTATGAAAAAAAACCGTTAGTCGTAGAGGTATGATTCCAATTTAAATAATGCTCAAAATAAGTTCAGAAATGTTACTGTACCAGGTTTGTGAATGAAAATACAGTATTTCACACAATATAGAATCTAAATTTTTATACGGTTCCCCTCCCAGTTCTGTAACTTCCCACTAGAGAGTTGTTTTCCTGTCTTTTCTGAAACCGTCAAAAAATTCAATGTTTCCAAGAAATTTTAATTCAAAAATTGGAGAAAAATGGGGAAAGAACAGCATAAACTGACGGACAATGCTCCTTCCCTCCTTTATCCTGTTCTTTCCCAACTGCTCTCCGATTTTTGAGTTCATATGTCAGCGAATATTGCACTTGGAAACGTGGAATTGGTATACCGGCCTCAGAAGAGGCAGGGTAGCAACTTCCTATGTAAAAATTTAGATTATTTTTTTATTTTGTGACACACTGTATTTTCACTCTCAAACCTGGTACAGGGTGATTTCTGAATGCATTTTGAGCAATTTTTGAATTGGAAACATGCCTCTACGGCGGATGGTTGATAAGATAAAGGCCGAATTAACACGTTCAGGGCACCCTGTATTACCGAGGCACAAAAGGCAAGCTTTTTCTACATGTAATGATGTTCTTTCCCTCATTTTCTCTCTCTCTCTCTCTCTCATGGATATTTTTTCAGAGGCTTGGTAGAGACAGTAAAGCAACTTTTTGATCGAAAACTAAAGGATAGAGGGGACCATATAGGGAAATTTACTTTTGTATCTCAGCAGAAATACGGCCCCAGAGGGGAAAAATATAACATACGTAAAATTAACACGTTATTTAGATACTTTCGCAATCGAAAGTATGTTTTTATAACCGAAGGTTCACGAATTATTACAGCTGAAAATGACTTAGATTTTCACCCTGTGTATACCGTATAATTATAAATACTGCTCTCACCTGCAGTGAACGACTATCGGGCCACCTAAAACCGGATGGTCATCTCTAACTTTTCTGATCATCCTCAACAAGAAATGCGAAGTTGATGGGACGGTTCTATCGGGCCATCCAGTGAATTGATACTGGAGAACTCTATGCGTACAGCTCTCCTAAAGCAAAAACGAATCAGGTATTGTGCAAAGAGATATGACAGGTAAAGTAATAATAATATAATTTTAAATGTTGAATTACACAAATGATTGCAAACACGTTCTTTTTAATGTGTCTTTAAAACAATGAACGTGTTAATTAACGAACGTTAATTGATTGGGATTCGAACCCAGGTCTCTCGTAATTATGTGTAAATATGTGTAAATATGAGTAATAAGTGAATTCCAATTACATCTTTCTTCTGCATTAGTATGGTGCGTACGACGAAATCTGCGTTCTCTTCAACGTGAATTAGTAAAACTTGTATCTTTCCACACATCATCGAGTCATCCGGCCAATACTTGAAGCATTTTTTCTATATTGTGGAAGAAAGCAAAATTTAGATTTTATACATACATTTTTTTTTTAAAGATTTTGTTAAAATGGCCGAACGAAATATATCATTCATGCAAATATTTCTTTGTTTTTGCATACTTTCCCATTTTCGACGAGATCCGTGAGCATAACAACAGCAGGTGCATTTTCTTGCCATACCATCCTCCAGAAGTCTGTCACAGTTATTTCTAAAGGACCTATAAGTTATATGAGGAATGCATTACATATGTATATACTGTGTAACAGCTTTCTCTCTCGAACTATTCTCAGCTTTTTTGCAGGTTTCTTACAGTTCAGAGTTATAAGTCTAATTTTATAACAGCATTTTCTTATGTCATTTATGTAAACGTAAAGTCTCTAATTTTATTTTTGAGTTCAAAGTATGTCAAAATTTGTTACAATTTCATTTCACTTACGGTTTAAGGAAAAAAGGATTCCTTCTGGGAAAGGAATCCCAAATAAAGGGAAGAGAGAGAGAGAGAGAAGGATTCTCATTCTTGATATAACCCTCGATTTAATATGTTCTAAATTTAATGCACTTCTAAAGCAAATATGATCATGATACCCTTAAAATTTAAGATAAAAGTACTGTGGAAAGAAGGCCGTTTGTACAATAGCGGCTATAATGTTCTACAAGAATATATGCGATCGATATAATATAATAATAATAAGGATTTTCCGAGAATTTTCTGTATTTCACCAAACACCAACTCTTATAGTTACCGTAGTTGCCGCTTATAAAAATCACATTTGGTTCATCCATTTTGATTTTTATAAGCGGTTGATTCTTATATTCGGAACTATTTTTGCTGTTACTTTTCCAGTTACCATTGGAGTACGCAAGGGGTGGCAGTGGGGGGCCTTCAGGAAAAATTATGTCTTTAAATTATTTTTGACCCCGAAAAAAAAACCCCGACCCCATGGGCTCTGCCCCAAGATTTGGGACCATGACTATTGTCTTAACGCATAACTCTAGATCAGAGATTCCCAAAATTTTTGTGTTCCATATCGCTCCCGTTCTTCTGAATATGTATAACAAGATCACAACAGAATATAAGATAACACCATTTTAGCACACACCTTTAACACAAGACAAAAATTACAGATAACTGAAAATAAAGCGAACTCACCTTGAGTGACTATATACTCATGGGGACGATTGTAACCCTAGATTAGATCAAAAAAAAAATAAGAATAAAAATTGTAAAATAAAGAAACTATGAAGTAATTAACACACATTCGTATGGTTAAAAATCAAATAAATAATAAGCAAAATTAATTTTGCTTCTTACCAGATTGTTTGGTTCAAGTGCTTATGGGGAAAAAAACCTTATTACGGTGTAGTTACAATACGATTTGCCTTATTTTGAACTTGTTTCTTCATTCAATTTATATTCAATACACACAGAACATATCTGAATTAACGAATCACAAATTTTGACTTACGTCGACGTAACTGGCATTTATGTATTCCGATTCACTGACACCAGCCTCAGGTTGTATAGCAACACAGTAACGATCGTCTATACACGAGACAGAAAAATACTTATAGTGTAACTGTGATCTCTTAAAACGAATGTTTTCAATATTATAATGGATATTTAGTGATCTTATAATGAAGTGAGTACATTTTGAGTAATATGTATATGCTATTTATCAAATTCATTTTAATAAAAGCAAAATGAACATTCATAGCTGCTTATTGCATTCCTGTTTATTTTGAACAATAACATATTATTATGGTAATTCGAAAAGTACTACAGTATTTCTCAGTAAATGCCACATGGGCACCACAGTCTCAAAGAAAAATCCTAAACGCATAAGTTAGTGTATGCGCCGTATCTTGTCGAAATAGAACTACTTCCCTGTAATTACCATTTTCATGCATTCTATAAAGAAATTTTTGATAGAAAACGCTTGATAAATGGTAAGAGTAAATTCTGGATAGGTAAAATGTAATTTAATTAATTTATATTTCAGACCATTGGCGTACGCAAAGGGGGGAATTTGGGGGTTCTAACCCTCCCCCCGCCCCTTGAGCCAAGATTATAGTGTTATTTTGCAGGAAAAAACGTAACCCGCCCCCCTCGAGAAAATTCTGCGTACGCCTATGTTTCAGACTAATACAATAATATTCATTGTGGATTTCTTTTGAAGGTTTCGTTCTCCAAACAAAAACTAAGGAATGCACCGCATCAGTGATAGAGCACAACCCCAAGACGCTATAATTAATTAAATTTTTAAAAATTTCAATGTCCTGAAATGGATATTAATTCGAAGAGATGCGTTTTATCTCACTTACAAGGAAGAATGTTTCCATATCTGTTCTTTTTCAAGTTTTCACTTTTCCTGGCGATACTCCATGGCGCTGTTTGACCAGATACGAGTTGCTTGAAACAAAAGGTAATATTACTGAACATTCATACATTGCCATTTTATATGGAAATTTACATTCGGAGTGAAATAAAAATTTAAAAAACAAACAAAGAAAAAATTTAGAAAATAGCAGAATTTATATCATAATACTTCACAAAATTTTATATCAGAAATTTTGAGGTAATTTCGATGTTACGTAAGAAATTCTTTGTATAAGTCCAGACACTTCTTTAACCCTTTCTGTGGTATTAAATAAATTTCACTGATCCACATTATAACTGGCACAGTAGAAATAACTAAACCTACTACTAAACCAGACATGCACCTCGTCCATATTCCTCTGCGGAACTTCTAGCGAATCCGTACATGTTGGAATGTGTGTGTATGTATAGTGAACCTTCTGTGAAGTTTGCTTCTGTGTAATGTTTGTTTTGTGTAGTGCTACCATCTGTAAAAACTGCTAAAAAAAAAAGGGACTTCTTTCCGATTTCATGTATTTATTTATTCATTTACTTAATAACCCCAAAAGGCATGAAATGCACTCACACTGGAAAAGTAATTATAAATATGAATAATAATAATAATAATAAATAAATAAATAAAAAATAATCAGAAGTGAAAGCACTTCACATGCGGAGCCAGTAGGTCAAAATCTTCAATAGCGGAAACAAAATCTTGCGTAGGAGGTGCATATGATTTCTGATGGCAGGCTGTTCCATATTCTCTCCACACACGGCATCTGTACCCGTAGAAAAAGCAATCTCTTCTGACCGTTGGTATTTGGAAGTGATGCCTCTTTAGGTTAGCTCGTCTGTAGATTGTTTCCGATTTATTTCGATTAAATTTACTTTTCTCGATAGAACGTATATTGCCAATATGAGTGCATGTATATGATTGGGGGGGGGGGGTGTCATTTGGTCACGACCCCACCGTCGCGGCAGTGGTGGTTGGCTGGAGTTGGTTTTCTGTGGTTCCCAACTTCAAGGCGCGAATGCGAGCCGATCTCCCCTTTAAAAAGTCTCGCCATAGAGAGCAACAGATCTACAAACAGTGCCGTCTTAACGCATGGGCTCACCTCAGGTGGTGCCTCAGGAGAAGAGGGGCCTCACAAAAATGAGATCCGATTGAAATTTTCTAGAATTTGCAAGGTAGGACCTCAGAAAAACCAATTGGCCCGGGGGCCCACGATGCTCTTAAGATGGCCCTGTCTACAAACAGTACAAATTTAATTCAATCATAACACATCGTTCACTTCACTAATGAAATATAGATGGCAGCACTGAAAAATCAAACAATACTACATACACACTCAGACTGTTTGGTACACACACAATTACACTTCCGGCATAAAAAAACATTAAAAAATATATCCAATTAATGTGTAGTACTCAGATATGTCATTCATGTTGCAAGGGATTTTGTATAGTTATTAAGAAAAAATAATTTACCTTTTTAGACGAACACCCTGAGCTCAAGAACCCAATTACAAAGTTGTTTCCTTTGTTTCTTCTAAGACCAACAAAAAAAATTCCATGTTCCCCAAGTGCAATATTTACCGAGATATTCGAATTCGAAAAACGGAGGAAAGTTGAGAAAAAACAGTATTAACTGCAGCAAAACCATTTTCCCCGCATTTAGAGCTGTTGTTTCGCAAACTTTCTCCGTTTCTCAAATATCTCGGTTAATATTGAACTTGGAAACATGGAACTTTTTTTTTTTTTTTGTATTAGGAAAAACAGGGCAACAACTGATGATCGTGTAAAAAATTAATATTTTTATTTTAGTAGCTATATATAACCCCTTATAACAGGAATGGCATATCTGAGTACTACACGTTATTTGGATACTTTTCTAATTAGAATTATGCTTCTACGATCAATGGTTCCCCAGTGAAATATCATACGCCCTGTTACCTATGCACCCTGTATACAGGGTGAATCCGACCTATTCCGCTAAACGAAAGGAGGTGATAGACGAACCCATGAAACACCCCCACCAAACCTATCCTATCCAAACCGTTTTTGAGTTATGGTGGATAATTATTTGGAAAGAACAGAAAGAAAATGAAATAAGGTGACACCAATTTCATTGAAATATCTAGTTTTAATGGCGAGCTACAAGAGCTGAAAGATTGGCAAAGTTCAAAATCAAATTTTTAATCGTTTATTCCAACACCCTTCTAGCTACAATCGGTCAAATTTGCCAAAACCTTGTCCATTCCACCAGCTTCCGAAAAGAGTTTACAATAAACTCTATATTTGTTTTCTGGTTCAGGAGAAATGTAGTCTTTTGTTTGCAAATATCAGTGTTTGTCGAAGTATATATTCGATGAAAATTCGGAATTACCGGTTGCAGATTTTGACTACACTCTGATTTCGCGCAAAAAACTCCTATAAAGAAAACACTACCTGTATCAACAGGATATCCGTATTTAATGGCGAGCTACATGAGCGCTGAGATATGGTTGAAGTGAAAAATCTAATAGTTGCCAAAACCTATTAAAATTACTTCGACGAACGCAGATTTCAGTATGTATTGCAAACAAACGACTAAAATTTAGTCGTTTGTTTGCAATTTAGAGAAATTTAATTTCTCCTGAACCAGATGGCCAATTTGTTTTATTCTAAGCTTTTTTGAAAGCTGGTGGATTGTACAAGTTTTTCGGCAGATTTGATTATAGCTACAAGGGTGTTTGCGGAATTGGTAATTAAAAATTTTGACAATTCGATTTTGAACTTCGCCAATCTTTCAGCGCCTGTAGCTCGGCATTAAATCCGGATATTTCAATGAAACTGACGTGACTTTATAAGGTTTTTGCGCTTTCCAAATATGTACTTAGTTTGCATGTAGGTGTCTCAGAAACTTCACAAATCTGGGTTTGTTTCTGATTTTTCACGAATTTTTTTCTCCTAATCGAATCGATTACCCACGATTACTCGAAAACGGTTCACGATAAGACAGGGTTGGTAGGTTGTTTCATGATCACCTTGGGCTCGTCTATCACCCCCTTTCGTTTGGCAGAATAGGTCGAATTCGCCCTATATATACATGCACACATGTATGCCTTTATATACCTTGAATTCATCCGAAAGCTTGTTGTTCGCAATAGCATTGTGCACATACTCAGCAAGATTTTCTATCGGTATACCTTGGCAGCTTTTTTCGTACGCTCTACTTTTCTTCAGAGTCGCTAGAAATTTAAAAATATTTACTTACTACATCCCGAAGGCAATCGTCGCACTTACGAAATTTTAATAGATTTTTCGAAATTACGTATAAAATAAATCTTAAAATTAAACTGTTTTTTGCTTTCCATCAGTTACTTACTTACACTTATCAATATTTGAGGAGTATTTCCATCCTTCGCTTACGAGAGGTCCGTCGGTTGATTCCGTGTCCGAAACTTTATACATGACTGACCAGGTCAATGATTCCGATAATCCGGAATTCCTGTTTGAAAATGCTGCCGTTCCAGTTTTTCTCTTCTCTCTAGATAATAAAAAAAAAAAAATTAGAGATATATTTTTTGAAATATTGTTTGAGTTCCTTTAATGTCATTTATTTAATAATTGATTCACTGGAATGAAATTCATTCATAATAACCCATCAAGCATTAAATAATGAGATGAATTCGATCATTTCTAGACCGACTTAAAATATTTCTGTTCGTGAATTTTCAAATTATGAAATCTGTAAAGTGAAGGTCAAATATGAGAAAGGTTCCCAAATTTTTCTTACCGTGAACGTGATTTAATGAACGTTCTAATAATAAGATGAATTAATGGAAATGATAAAAGTATAGTTTTAGTATAAGTTAATAACAGTACAGCAATCGCCGATTGTTGAAATCACGAATAATGTTATAGTGGAGAGCGACATTCATGTCATATATATAGCCCTCTGGTGGCTCGTCGTCCATGAGCTATTAGCTGATCGGTTTCACCGTCCATTGCACGGTTCCGTTCGGCATATATACGCTCTAGCGAAGGAAAATCTCTATCTCCTCTGTAGCTTAGTGGTCAGAGCACTCGTCCGGCAATCGAGGGACCCGGGTTCGACTCCCGGTAGAGGCAGAGACGAGTTTTTTCCTTCCTTAGAAAATTAACATCTCAAATAATAAATATCTTCACAACATCCAGTCTTCTGTATATCTTGTAATAATGTTGTTATTCGGGTATTTTCATCGCTAAGTACGGAACGGACTAATATCATAACAAGGAAAAAAAATTCGTTTATAGTTATCAGAATTTTGGTTCATGTTATCTTTTTTTCCGTATAAAGTTTTTTTTTTTCCTTTTGCATATTTCGAAGCTAAGGTTAAACCAGGCTCATATCTTCTCTGTAACTTATCGTTATCAAGCTGCAAAAACTATGTAGAAGGTCAGAGAAGGCTTCATTGTTGACAAACATTTACGTACTCAGTTCACAATGAGACCATAATGGCCGCTATGATCGAAGTGCGTGTAGCGCTTCTTTTGCAATTTCTTTCCTATAATGAAGGCATGCATGCATAAGGTTAAAAAAAGAATTCCCTTCATCAGTTCATGGCCAGTTCCTTTCCATGGCCGAACCGCATTCACAGTTCCTCGGCCGGATCACTTTCACGAGAGAGGATTGTACCCTACACATTACAAAAGTAAGGGAATTCGTAATATACATTAGACAATTCCATTTTGCTCTTCGCAATTTCCTATAAAGGGGCCCTTATGTAAGAAGGGCCTTTATGTAAAGGGGCCCTTATGTAACCCTTATGTAAAGAAGGGTTTGAGCTCGGAGGGGGGGGGGGTGGAGTCCTGTGTTTTAGAACAATTGAAAAAAAATTCACAATGTAACATTTTGGAAACCTGTTACATTGGAAAGAAAAACGGAGTTCTCCCGTTTTCATCCATTCCGTCCAACCAAAAGCTCTAGTTGGTGTTCTGAATCTCTGTGTGGTCACATTAAGCTCTGTGTGCACTGCATAAGCGTACGCAGAATTTTCTCAGGGGTGGTTTCAATTTTTTTTTTCTTCTCGGGGGAGGGGAGTGGGGTTTACGGTTTTTCTGCAAAATAACACTATAATCTCGGCTTGAGGGGGGGTTCCCCTGCGTACGCCAATATGGTGAATTGTATATAAATAAAAAACATTTTCAGCTTTTTACAACTGAATATGACAAGATTCATTGAAAGACTGGTTATTTGGGGAGTTAAAGATTACAAGGAAGAAAATGCATCACTGTTTCCACGGGGACTCGAACCCCGGTCTCTCGCTTGCCGGACGAGCGTTCTACCATCTAAGCTATGGAAGCAAATAGAATATTTCAACCTTAGAGCGTATATATATATACATATGTTGAAAGGCACCGTACATTAATGGCGTCAACAATCAACTAATAGCTCGTGAACGACATAGGTCAACCAGATGGCCACATGCATGTAGAAATGTCCTCTTCACTTGTCAATACAAGATTCTTCGGCTCCATTGAAGAGCCGAAATGCGTCGACCATTCGACCAATTGAATTTATTTGTCTTGAAAACGTGGCAATTTTTGTATAAATACAAGATTCATAGAATATTTCAACCTTGGAGAGTATATATAGCACGGCAAGTGAGAAACCGGGGTTCGAGTCCCCGTGGGGGGCAGTGATGAATTTTCTTCCTTGTAATCTTCAACTCCACAAATAACCAGTCTTTCAATGAATCTTGTATTGACACGTGGAGAGGACATTTCTATATGCAAGTGAATATCAGTATTTTATGTGTTTCAGTGGATCTCCCCCCCCCCCTATTTTATAGCGAGTTTTAATCATTTTCTCATAGAGGGTGTTTGAAAAAAGCATCGCCCAAAATGAAAGGGCAATTAAGGCATATGATAATAATCCGAAATCGCATAAGAACATAGGTGTGCAAACGGCATATGGAGCTGCTACAAGGAGTTGTTGCGTCACGTACTTGTAAATACATCTGGTGTTTTTGAGAAAGTGATTCAGTACATGCAGCATCGATGTAATGCGCGTGTCAGTGCGTCTAGCAAAAACTTTGAGCATACTGTAGTATTGTTCGTAAATAAATCATAGTAGAAGGATTCTTCTTCGTAGTCCTTGTATTACGTATTATTTTAAATGTCGCCTGCTGCAGGCAGATGGCGTTTGCGATTTTATGTGATTTTCGATTGTTATCGTATGCCCGAATTGCCCTTTCATTTCGGTGATTTTTTTAAACATCCTATACGAGTATATCTTACCAGTAGTTTTAACTTTTTAACTTTTTAACTTTTAAACAGAGGTTTGATAATAATAAATATAAATGACTACTTACTTCTTTCTGCAAATGACTAGTATAGTGAAAAAAAAAATCAGAAATGTGACCACAAATATGCTGAGTATCAGAAGTACGAAAGGCAACAGCTCAAAACCTAGAACTCTTTCCTTTTGCTGATAATTGACGTTGAAAATTGAATCATCTAAAGTGTCGGAAGAAAAATAAAACAGTTATGCGTTCACTACCAAAAGTTCATTATCAATGGAATTCTATCTCCATCACAAACAATAATAAATTATTTCACTTATTAATTTAGTATTAGTCATTAATTTTTAAATTTTATTCCATTTATTTACTCAACCATGATTCCGTTTTCAACATTAATTTCAACAAAAAAATTTTTTTTTAATTCCGAGTGTAAAATAAAAATATTTCATTTTAAAAAGTATCTATATAACATTATTTAAGAGTGCAGTATGATTAAAATTCCATTTTCTCTGGTATTGGATGGAAAACCACATAGAAACGTTCAGGTACTTTCGATCAAGATGTTTCCTCAATTTAATGATGTTTATTTTTACTTTATCTTTATCTGAAACCGACTATAGCTCAGGCCTACCACAATGAAGTGATTTTCTGCCCTTTACCCAATTGGGTGAGCTATAGCGGAAAAATGAGCCTCAACATCACAGCCTTTCCGAGAGCCAGACGCCCCTCCCAATCTCCCACAACGCTCCCGCCTCTCGCACCGACAACGCTGCGGCCGCCATAGCGCAACCCGATCCTATAGCGACAACAGTCCTCGGTGGAACATTGTCTTAACAGTAGCATGGCAAATATTCAAAATCAAAAATGTACAACAGAGAATTTGGAAAGCTTTAATTCTCACGCTGGTGAGTTTATTTTTACTGGTAAATGAAAGATATTGTTCAGAAAATTATGTGTTTTGATGATAACGGTATCTGAATAATACTGACCTGTAATCTGTTCATATGGTTCAGACATCAGTGTTTTCTCAGTCTGCAAAATTTGCGAAATAATCGGTATCAGCATTTTAATCGAATATAGTACAGGGTAGACCAAAATTCGTGGACGCGTTTAAAAAATTAATGAAAAATAAACCAATTGAGAAGTAAAAATAAAGTGCGGTTTACACTAAAATACTTATCAAGAGAGGTTTTTTTCTCATCAATAAGACAAAAGTTTAAAATTCCACTCACAGCATCACGAAAAACTTGACATAACACATAAAATGCGGCACAAACAGTACATAATAAATGTTTATTACGATTTGCGCGTTACATGAAACCACCACATTTGAATACGAGCACCCTTTCTAGCTCTGGCTAGATCTATACGTGTCAGAATGTTTATGTTGAAGTTAGGTGTTGGTTGTTTTTACGTAGTGCATAAAATATTGTCATGAACATCAATTATACACCGTTTGTGGAGCATTTTATGCATTATGTCGAGTTTTTTATTGTAGCGTCATCTGTGAGTAAAATTTTAAACTATTTCCAATCTTTCGAGGAAAAATCTCTGGGGCCATGATAAGTAATTTAAAGTAAACACACACACACAACAAAATTTACTTCAAATTATTAATTTTTTTATAGTTTTTTTGAATGTGTTAATTACTTTTTACTACCCTTCTTTATTTAGGTATAAGTTGTTCATTCCGTAAGAAAATTTGTATCAAAATTTTTTTATTGAAATTTAATAATTCAAGGGGGCACCGCATTCTCGCGAGGTCGTGACAACTGATCCATCGTCCCCAGCTTCTACCGTCGCTTTAATGGTGTTCGTAACGGTTTTTTCAACGGCTTTCTGTGCAAGTCAAGATGGATTCTTGCAATATCGCTGGTTCTAATACCAGTGATACTTTGTGTGTGCTGTGATCGACCAGTGTTTCTTCCCCCTCCCCAGTGCATACGTCTGCCCCATATTTTCCCTTTTTATAGGTTTCTGAATGCACTTGGATAGCGTGGATTTACAGCTGGAAGTGAAACAACGACACGCATTGACAGTGTGAATCCAGGAGAGGCTTCGACTATCATCGACTTTTTGTTCGAGTTCTGGTCATCAGTGGACAAAAGAACCCTCAACCTGTTTTGTATTTCAGTGTCGCGGATCGATCTGTGTTTTTCCGCTATCTACGGTTGTTTCTTTTGGGCGAGATATGTATGTTGTGAAGTGAAACCCGGTCCAGACCAGAGACGTGGCTCATCAGGGGTAAGTCTGCTTTTTGAGTGCTCACTTAAAAACTTAAAATGCCCCTTCGTTGTCCCTATGCCGATCCGGCGGCAATCGCTGAAATTGTGGCTTTTCGCCGGATGGCAGAGAGTTTCGTTTTCGAGGGGAATCATAATTTTGAGACACTGACAGAGAAATTTCTGCCTTGGATTGAGAACATGTATGATTTGAGTAACGATGGCATTAGTGATGAATGTTCTGTGGTTGATCAATTGCAAAATCTGATAACATATTTTGTTGAGTTCAAAATGTCACATAACAATGATACTGTACTCAAAAAACTAATTAGTACAGGTTGTTTATTTTTTGGAGATCTTGAGGGTATTGATTGTGTTCATAAGCTGTCTAACAGCTTTAAGAAAACGCCTGTAAACTTGGTAACTGATCCTGGTCCCAAGTGTGCTAAATCAATTCGTAAGAGTAAGAAGGTAATGGCTGATAATTTATGTGTTAAAAACTCTGCTACAGGTAAAGAATTTGTGAATGGAAATGTTTCAAAGATAAATGATAAGGTAATCAGCCCAAATAATATTTATGATTGTGTCAAATCAATCGATAATTCTGTATATTTATGTGATAAAAATGACTTTAATTTTGAAAAGAGTGTCAATGATATGAAACCATGTGATAATGTTAAGATGGTATTAATTCATGATGCATGTATCAACAAATCGAACGAAAATGTTATCAAATCAGTTAATGGTTCCATGTATGTATCAAACAGAGTTATTCATGATAATGATCATGACAAGTGTGGTGTAAATGAAAAGCTAGCATTTGATAATGATAATAGTAACCCAAAAGTCAATGTTAACAATACAGATGTTGTTGATGCTATAATTCTGGGTAATGTGGTCTGTAATGATGAACATGGTATCAATGATGTCAATGTAACCGATTGTTTGGTAAAAGAACTTGTCATGAATAATAATGTCACACTACTACCTAATTCTGATGTTGAGAAATTGGGTAAATTTGTTACTATCAGTGAAGGTTGTGATGATGATGCCAACATATCTGATAATTTGGTGAAGGCCTCAATCAATGGTTTCAGTAAAAAGCGTCATATTTCAAGTAAATGTAAATCACGTAAGCATAATGAAGCCCTTAAAAAGAAGTTGAAAAGATGTGTGTTATCCAACCTTGTGTCATCTCAATGCCCAGTGCCGAATGAGTGTGATAAGCCTCAGCAAAAACGATCGGACTCTGACACTGATACTGATCATGATGATCCGGCACTAGTAAATAGGATCACCAAGGAACTTTCCGACTGTGTTAAGTTATCTAATTCAACGGCTAATCCAGTTTTGCCATCTGTAACTGGAAATTCAGTGATCCCTGACGAAGGCAATGGCAACGAAAAAAGCAGATTCAACGTGGGAAAATTGAAAACCAAGAACTCTAAAAGTGACAAGCATGCTAACAAAAATATCACTGTTGCCAAGGCCCCTCCATCTAATGCATGTATGGCAAAAACTTCAGATCGTTATCTGCCGTCTCTTCAATCCAGGATCTCGAAAGAGAAACCGGGTCCAGCACTTGGTTCCATGGTCACAACTGACGAGCCAGATAATCAGCCAAAATTGACGAAGTCACAGAGATCAAAAGCTAGAAAAAAGGCAAAAAAGATGTCTACAAGAGCAAATGAGGTGATGCTCTCCACGGGAAATAACAACTCCACTGGAGCTACTGCTACCCCCATATTTGAAGATAAATCAACAAATGAGTTTGCAATCGCTTCAACAAGTCATCGAAGTCCAGTGAGAGACTCAGGTGGGGTTGGAGAGTGCAATGCAGAGTCGGATTCAGTGGAACCGAGTAGGGTAGAATCTAGAATTGACAATGATTATCCTAATAGTGACAACGATGAATTCACTCAAGTCAACAGAAGACGAAAAAAAGTTAATGTACCCCAAATTGTCTTATCCTCTTGGGGATCCAACTGGCTTGCAACCTTTCGAGATATAAAAAACAATTGTGAATTTGCTCCAGTGTCTAAAACGACAGAGAAGAACATTCTGTTAAATTTATTTAGTGAAAATGATCACAGGAACGTCACAAGGTTCTTGGACGATAACAGGTTCGAGTATCATACGTACCAAATGAATAGTGAAAGGTCCTTAAAATTTGTAATACGTGGTCTACCAGCAAATGTTAACCACTCTGACATCACTAATGACTTATCAAAACAAGGATTCGATGTGATAAAAGTATGCAATCTCAAAAACTATACTTCAGGAAGAGTACTCCCGCTCTTCTTGGTGGAAGTTCCGATCAACTCTAAAGAAATTGCCAACTTGGTCGACATCGACGGGGTTCCAATAGAGATTGAAAGATACAGAGGAAATCGTTTTCCCTTGCAATGCAGGAACTGCATGAAATTCGGACATACAAGTTATTTTTGCCATAATCAAGCCATATGCGCATTTTGTTCAGAAGGACACAGTACTAGAAGCTGCTTGGTTGAGGGAGATCTGAACAAGATAAAGTGTTACTTCTGTGGAGGCCCTCATACAGGAACGTATTCTAAGTGCCCTGCCAGACCTGCTTCCACAGGTGAATCTGGAAGAACCTTCATCTCCAAGCTTCCACCTTCGCTTCGAGATTTCCCCCTTCTAGGCAGCGTAGGAAATAACGTAGTTTTAGAACGAGGAAGAGACAGAAATGGGGAAAACAGCTTTTCTGAAAATGAGTTGTCTACTAAAACAGAGTCAAATCCTTGGGTCAAGGCTAGTACAATCCCGTTGGTATTACAACGTTCTGTAGACGAAGTCTTAAAGGGACCACATATTCTTGGAATAGGCAAAGTGCATCTCACGGAAGCCGAACTGGTCGAGGAGCTGAACAGAAAGTATAACGAAGCCGAGCAAGTGAAAATATTAGATTACAAAAATAATCAATTTGGAATTAATTTCACAGATGTAATTCATGAATTCAACAAACATCTTAATAATCGTGATGATTCTTTCGGCGATCACATAGTTAAGCCGTCTGAACTTTCCAAATCTTATAATAATTCTGTAAACAGGCAAATGCCAGTACCTTACCTTGTCATTGATGAAACTGATGCCACTGATGCGTCTGTACATTCAGTTTGTATGTCTTCAACTACTAATGAAACAGTGGAGAATTCACAGAAGAACAACATGGAGAACTTTTCCAATGTTGTGCGAGAACTTTTGGTCAATATGGGCATTTCTGAAGATAAGGCTCATAACCTTATTCAAATTCTGATTGGTTTTATTTCAGCGCTCAAAAATTAATACACCAGTGTCAACTATCAGCAAACCGCTGAAAATTCTGGCATGGAATGCCACTGGGCTTAAACAGGAACTACAAGAATTCAAACAATTACTCTATGACCTACAAATTGATGTAGCACTGGTTTGTGAAAGTTTTTTAAAACCTTCTCATACTTCCAATATCTCTAATTTTATCTGTTTACGTGAAGACCGTCTACATGGAAGGGGTGGTGGAATTGCGGTGTTCGTTAAAAAGGACATTCCTCACCAAAAACTTTCGATTCCTTCTTCAACTGAAATGGAAGCTTTGGCAGTAAACATCTTCATCAACAGATCACCAATAACCATTTGTGCAATTTACAAACCACCTAATAACCATGTTGATATCAATCTCCTAAACTATCTCGTTAATATCAACAATCCGGTACTAATTGCTGGCGACTGGAACTGTAAAAGCCCTACATTCTTCAGCCATTCCACAAATAGACAAGGTAGAGTTCTAGAAAGATTTTGTAGGAATAATTGCTTGTGCATTCATTCATCGAACATTCCAACCAATTATCCTACTAGTCGATTTTATCGACCCGATGTTCTGGACTATGGAATCTCCAAAAACTTTAGGCACAACATCTTTTTCGAAACAACTGCCAAACTTAATTCAACTCACAACCCTATTATTTTCACCATCGATATAACTAGACCAAAGGATATTCCATATCAACTGGTTACCAACTGGGAAATCTTCCGCTCTACGCTGGAAACATTACCAGTGTGGAACTCAGCGGAATTGACGACGAACTGTATTGAAAATGCAGTAGTTGATGTGACTGAACAAATTAAAACAGCTATTCAAGCCTCTACCAGGAAGATTAAGGCAAAAGAAAACAGATTTGGCATTTCGGAAGAATTACGGGACAAAATCAGACTAAAAAACCGGGTCCGAAAACTCTGGCAAAGATTTAGAAGACGGTCTGACAAAACCACTCTAAACAGACTAGAAAAGGAAATAAGACAAGAAACAACTGAATATGTCAATGAGAGATTCACCCACTTCATTGAGGAGGCCACAGCATCCGATGGCTCACTTTGGAAGGCGTGGAAAATCTGTAAACGAAAATCTCCAGCGGTGGACAAAATTACAAACGAACAAGGTCAACTGTTGTATACAAATGAAGAGATTGTTGAAACGTTTGCTGATAACTATGAAAAGCAATTCATGCCAAACAGTCTGCAATCTCGAAGTATTGCTTCAGCTCATCATGGAAAAGTTCAAGAATTCCTGGATAGAGTTCGCTCGGATGCCTTGCGCGGAATGGGTGCTGCTGGTTTGACCAATGTTGACGAAATCAGAGGCATGATTAACAAACTCAAAACTAAAAAAGCTTCTGGTCATGATGAAATTTCAAATCTCTGCTCTTAAAAATCTTCCTCTTTCTATCCTCAAATCATTCACTAATATATTTAATAGCATGCTTCAGACAAGCTATTTTCCTAATGTCTGGAAACTTTCTATTGTCAAACCTCTTCATAAATCTGGAACTGACCCACTTTTCTCTCAAAACTTCAGACCTATCAGCTTACTCAGTAACATTTCTAAAGTCTTTGAACGTATCTATATTTCACGTCTTGACGCTTTCCTGTCCTTCAACAGCATTCTTCGAAGTGAGCAGCACGGATTCAGGCGGGGGCATTCTTGCGTTACTCAGCTGCACAGAGTTACCGAGTTTGTGATGACTGCGTTCAACTACAAGGAACATGTCTGTGCTCTCTGTCTGGATATATGTAAGGCCTTCGACAAAACGAATCACACGACCTTATTATCCAAACTAATTGACCTGGGTTTGCCTGACTATTTCATCATCTTCTTAAACAGTTACCTTTCCAATCGAAGATTCCAAGTCAAAAATGGCAACTGTCTCTCAACTGTTAGACCAATAAGAGCGTCTGTCCCGCAGGGTTCTTGTTTGGGACCACTGCTCTTTGCGCTATACATCAATGACTTCCCAGCTCCTCAGCGCGGAATGCTTGGTCTATTTGCTGACGATGCCATCCTGTTGACCAATCACAAAAAAGGGAAAAAATGTATTGAAAATTTACAAGAATCAACTGAAGACGTTGAGGACTGGTGCCAAGACAACGATATAAAGTTGAATCATCAAAAATGTCAATATATTCTCTTCACAAGACGGTACAAGTTTCCAAGAACTCCCATATACATCGGCAATACGGTGTTGACAAGAAAACTCCAAGTCAAGTATCTAGGTTGTATACTAGATAAGTCGCTCTCATTTTCTCCTCAGGTGATGTACGTAAGAAATAAGGCCTCACAAGCAGTTGGGATGCTATCCAGAATCACATTCCCACAGGCCAGGC